>NC_073745.1:137553230-137860676 GCF_029784135.1 Toxorhynchites rutilus septentrionalis
AAGTGTGAAAAATAACTCTCAGCCTCAACATATGCTGTTGATTGCTCGCTGGCTACATGCGATATTTGAATTAAAATCGCAAATGAAATGTTCTATATTCTTGTCAGGTGAATTGTGGTCACCGTTTCATGATGCTCTCGCTTTCGACGCCTCGGCGGAGGAGCACAGATTGCTCGGGCCAATGAACCAATCAGACGAATAGATATGTATAAGCCTATGATATCTAGGAATGTGAATTCTACAGGTAAGCCTTCCACGATTGCCTCATTCGACGATAGTGTCCTTTCCCGCAGTACAGCGAATGTACTCTAAGGCCGTTTCTAATACATGTCTCTGCGCTTGAAACATATGTTATGTGATAGGCAGGAAAAGAATAAAATACAAATCGAACAAATTAAAATCAGAAACACTCTCAACCTCGTTATCGTTATCTCGATTTTGAGAAATTTGGACTCATCGTTAGAGTTCAGGGTCTGCCATTTTAATAAATTTATCTTTGAACATTTCAGCCGTGAGCAAACTTTCTGATATAGTCGAGTTTTTGAGGTGTAAACAATGAATTGTACTACGAATTTGGAATTTGTTCATCCATAACTCGTCCATTTCAGTTGCTTTTCAAATACCAGAAGACTAACAAGAAGCCTACAAAAATTTTGATTTAAATATTTGAAATGCGTTCCGTCGATAATAATGTTTTCTAAATAAAATACTGTTTTAGTTAGTGAACAATATTTTATTTAAAAAAATACTACGGAACGTATCGGTTCAAGCTTTTTTGAGAAAAATATCGCATACATACAATTTATCACTAAATTAAATATCTCACAATTCAACTATTTACAAAATGAAGACATGTTATCACATCTGGCATCCTTGTGCTGGGTTGTTCAGATATGAAAAGGAGTGGAATGAAACATCAAAAATCGCGCGATCTAAAGCAATCAGTATGTCATAGTACGCGATGAGCTCCAATTAATCACTCCGCATCGCATCGCACAGCACCGCGTTTACTATGTCCTCAGCCCTGGGGAATACATTTTTACATATTATAGCCTTTCAGCTAAATCACCCGTGTAGTTGAGATAAATGTTTTTTCCAGCGAAGCATCGACTTTTAGAGGGCACTTACGCTCACAACTACCAGTATTTCAAAACACAATATTTTTAGTTCCAAAATTATTCAAAAACATCTTCAAACATAAACGTAACACGCCGCAAGAGATTCAAGCACTTGACAAAATCTTAAATGACAAAATAAATCGTCAAAAAACAATGCTTTCCGAGACCCCGACATGAAAAGGTAAAAAGTTGACTGCTGGACCATTCAGATGATCGACATATCAAATCAAAGCCAATGAGCTAGTCTACTACACTAGAAAAAACTGATGATTTTTATACTTTTTTATACTTTTGGGAAAAAACATCAATAACTTTGAATAGGATTAAGATATTGACAAGTTCTGCATTGCAAAATGTTTGTCTTAATAAACTCTAATAGTCGTCCAAAGATAGTTTTGTGGTAGAATTTAAAACATGAAAGATAAAGCAGAAAACCGCAAGAAGAGTTAAAAACAACTTTGCAGAAGACAGTTATTCACTAGACAAAACTCCATCATATACAGTGTCGGACAAAACATTAAGACCACTGCTAAAGCAAAAAAAGAAAGTAACAAAACTTTGAGAAAAAATAATCCAATCAAGCGCTTCAATAAATTTATAATAATTTATTTGCATTGTTCGAATAAATTTACAACATCTGTAGTTAAAACAATAGTTATTCATAAAAAAAAAATTGACGCGACAAAAATTAGAACCGGTTTTAAAAATCATAATAAAAAGAATAAAAACATTAAAAGTCATACCGTGAAAAGCTTCTAGGGTTAGTACATGGTCGTGTAACCGGCACCCGGTTCGGCATGAATTCCACCAGCTTCTGGCTTGGATCCTATCCCACAACTGCTGCTTATTCTTCGACTTCTACGTGTACACCGACCTTTCCACTATCTCTCACAGGTCTTGGTGGTGTGCTTCGTTATCCTGCATGAACTGCCATTTCAGGAGCATCTCCCACTCGATGTGTGGCAGCATAACATACCTTAGGATTTAGGCGCAGAGGGGCCAATCCCGTACCAGGAGAAGCACCCCCGCACCATAATGTTCCCTTCTTCATTCTTGAATATCTTCGTGGTATACTGTGGCGCGTAAGCGCGGCCTATTGGGCCTTTATATTATATTCGTCTCATTCGACCATAGTATATTTCACTACTGCTTTTCCTTCTCCGGACCGATCTAATCGAAGTGGTCTTTCGGGAAGTTCAGCCGCGCTTTCAGATGCTTCGGTGTCAGTATCGGGACCTTCCGGGGGCTTTTACCGTCTAGCCCCTGCTTCACCAGCCGCCGCTGAACTGTCTGAGAACTCACGGTCAAGTTCAGTTCCTTCCGGATCTTTTTCGAGGACTTGAAGGGATCTTTCTTGGAGGCTCGCTTCATAACAAAGTCATCCTTCGCGGTCGTGGAGGGCGTTAAACACGAAGGTTTTGGATCGTCCCAAGTACTCAGCGATTTCGCGTTGGCTGCTGCATGCCTTGGACATTTTGCGGATGATCATCCGTCGTGTTTCCGTGCTGTTATGCGCGCGACCCATTTATCGTTGACTGCAACTGGAATTCGAGAATTAAAATCTCGCACATTTAGTGATCTTCCAGGCTTTCGGACAACGAGCAATCAGTTTCCCCGAGAGTTGTTCTCCGAGTCTTGTCCTTCGACAACTGACTCTGTTCGTCATTTTATTAACTCATTTTTCATACCTTAAATCTAGTACTACAATACAAATATATGGCAGAAGAAAGTGGGAGTTAGAAGCTTTAGTTATTTACTGCCCATCCAATCAGAAATGAATGGTAAGCAAAACATAGTTATACAATCAAACGCGCGAATGGTACGCCAGTTGCGAAACCATAAATAAATGAAAACATGCTTGCAAAATGCGCTGAGCGTTCTATGAAGTTTGCTGCGCACGCGGAAATGAGTTGACCTAGTAACGCTTGTAAACACAATTGTTCTGGTTGAAGTTTCAATATTTGGGCTACACAGTAAACATGTATGTTACTGTCGCTTCGTTATTTTTATTATGCCATTTGCGGAAGCATACAAATGAGTAAGCTAACGGGTTTTGAAATATGTGACGTTGAAAAATGAATTTCTAATTGAAAGGATTTGAAGATTTGATCTTTTGAGAGAAATTGGAATTTAAAATAGAATACATCATCGAAAATAGTTATAGTACACATACTTCTGTTTACATAATAAATACTTGCCAGGATCCGAAAAACACAAAATAACATCGAGAAACAAACAATTTTCTTAAAAAAATCGGTCGAAACAGCCGAAACGACGAACTGGTTCTAAATTTTGTCGCGTCATTTTAGTCAACACATTTTTTAATGAATGATTATTGTTTTAACTGCAGATGTTAAAAATTTCTCGAATTTCAATCTTATAAATTAGAAATAGATTGATTTTTTTTGCTTGAGCAATGGTCTTAATGTTTTGTACGACACTGTATAGCCAAGGCTTGACAATTTCGAATCTAAAAGATGGAAATGACTTCTTTACGTCTTTCTTTTCTTTTCTGCCAGAATTTCTCGAATTTCAATCTTATAAATAGATTGAAGATTAGAAATAGATTGATTTTTTTTTGCTTGAGCAATGGTCTTAATGTTTTGTACGACACTGTATAGCCAAGGCTTGACAATTTCGAATCTAAATGATGGAAATGACTTCTTTACTTCTTTCTTTTCTTTTCTGCCAGAATTTCTCGAATTTCAATCTTATAAATAGATTGATTTTTTTTTTGCTTGAGCAATGGTCTTAATGTTTTGTACGACACTGTATAGCCAAGGCTTGACAATTTCGAATCTGAAAGATTGAAATGACTTCTTTACTTCTTTCTTTTCTTTTCATGTTCGATTGTATGTTTTCTTTACGCACAGTGAAACATCGATTCTTCAATTTCGTTCTTTTCTCCTGTTTCCTTTGAATTGGAGTTCTACTTGACGATTGAAACTGCTCGAATGGGCTATATTAATTATCAGATTCATTTCAAATGTGAAAGGACGGTTGAAAATTTCATTCGTTATTTCCGTTATTTTGTCAAATCGCAAATCGTTGTTGAGAATCGGTATACAATCAACACCAGAACATTCTCGATTTCAAAGTGGTTTACCGTAAACTTTTAACCGTCATACAACTGTGCAATATGCTTACATAGTGCTTCTTGTTGGAGCGGCATTTTGAACAAGGCTGTCAAACCATAAACATCTCAGGCATGAACAAATCAAAACATACTGACACAAAGAAAAGAGGGAGAATTTCCATATAAACACTCTCATTTTTCTCTGGGCGCTCTTGTTGTTGAATTTTGGTCCTTGGAAAACCTCAAAAGCAAGTTGTCGCCAGTAGTGTGCCAAAAAAGAGTTCCCCCAAAGGCAGAAGCAGGGTTACAAACCTATTGATTGTACAAGAAAGTTTCAAAGCATATCTAACAGAAGGCTTCACAAATTTCAGCCTGCGAATACTGGTTTAGAATCGGGGTTTTCAAAACCAAAAAAATAGGTTGGTGCCAAATGCATTCACATTGCATGAAACGTCGGGATCTACTGTTGTCTATTTTTTTTTGTCTTTTTAGCACTGTCGTTTTTCAGTCTGAAAAATCAATTCTTCACAAACATTTTTTTCGGGATAACCGTAAATTTCAACGTTCTGGGCGGAGGATTTTTCGTCAAAAAAAAATTCTTCCAGCTTGCACTGTGGTTACGCGTATTCTACAGCTTGCCATTCAGAAAACATTTAAGGCGTGTTATTTTGCTTATGAAATCTCAACAAATACATACGATGAGACGGCGAAAGTTACACATAGATGCATCAAGAAGGCCATTTTCTTTGACACCCTAAGGGTGCTCATACACTGTTTGACCGAAGCCAAATATTTGACTCTTTTTGACAGATAAAATTTGGTCAACGTGTACTGATCAAATATTTTCTACACAAAACACGACAAGCAAATATTCGATTATTGGATGCCTAAAATATTTTTTCAGTCTGTTCTTCGAACCTGTCGGTACATGGTTAGGTTACCTTGAATATTTCAGTTGATTTTTTCCATGTTCGGTGTTTGATGTTGTTTACTACTGTTGAAAATTGAAGAGTGGCAAACAAAATAGTGTTTGTACAAATATCAAATCAAACCTTATCTGTCAAATAATATCAAATATTTGACCTCCGGGCAAACAGTGTACGGCCACCTTAAGCCATACGTTTTACCTTTTATTCCGAAATTCCAAGAGAGTCGATTATTGACAAAAAGAAATCGAAATGGCAGTAGATATCGACGTTTCATGTAATTTGAAGACATTTGGCATTAAAATATTTTTTCTTAAAAACCCCGAATTCATGTTACCGTCTAAATCAGTATATTTTCCGAAGAGTAATAACTTTTTGTACTAGTTTACTAGTCTCTTTGTAGTTGTTTTACTAGTCTCATTATTTTTGTCTATCTTCTGTATATAAACGATGATGCTACAATAAAAACATATTTCAAACGATTTCTTGCGGAATAGACCTCAGTTCTTCCCCAAACTGGCTTTTAAACCTTCAATGGACTGAAAATCATTTCCGTAGAAAGAATTATAATAAAGGAATAGAGTCAACCAGGACCACATCACGTGAAAACGGCTGGATATACGATAATTTTTGTTGAGTTTTTGGTCAGTAATTAGCTCTCAAAATATCCTTGTTTTCGAGAAAATTGAAATCTTTCGTAGATAGTCAAGATAAAACACGTTTCATGACCAAACAATCTTGTAAAATGATACGATTTGAATCGTTGGACACAAAAAGTTCGACGACTATCTCTCTCAAGTTCAAATGTCTATTTAAAGTCCTTCAGAGCCAACTCCATCACACATTTGACAGCGATGCAGCGGTCAAAATGTGGCTCTATAACGTTTGAACGTCTCGATCAGTGTTGCCACATTTAAATCTGTACCATCGAGAATATTCATTGTAGAGAAAAATCCATTTTATTAGCATAAAAATACTTATTAATTCACTACAAATATCACATTTACATTTCACTAGTCATTTGTGTGTTTGATGATGCTTAAACATAGTTTTTCTGAATCTAGATCAGTGCCGAAAATATTCACGTTCACAACATTCAAATTGGGCGAATTTCAGCCTGCCCTGTATTGATAACCTACTGCTCAAGCGAGAGTCGATAAATATGGAACAAGAATATCAATGAACATCAGTGGAATGAACAAGAACATCAGCTTGCCATGAAGTTCATTTTTCATTTGTATCTTCATTTTGGTCATGATATTCGTAACGTCGAAATTGAAGATCATTGCGTGTTAGTGAAAATCAAAGCATGAAATTCAACATCAACCAATTGAGAGTAAAATCAATAACACAAAATTCTTGTTTTTGGAGACTTCGGCAATGGAATGTATAGTATAACTCTTTTTATGTTTTATGAATCTAAATGGCATACACCCCCAATTAGATGGACAATGGGTAACAATAACAGACGAGCGGAAAACGAACATAATCTTGTTTTGATTTCCGGTTTAATGATACTGGCTCTAAATGACCAGCAATATTATAAAACCCCTACGATATGGGTATTGGATGAAAGGGCTTCAACAACAGAAGTCGAATATCGTATTCCGATGCCATTTTGGAAAAGAAGATGATGGCTTCCGGTTTATTAAAAACATTGAGCGAAATGGCGGTAGTAAAAGAGCATAGAAAGCAGAAACGGAAACAGAAACGGACCGTCACGCTAAAGGTAACGAGTTCAATTCTCACTCTCGACATTCTCCCAAAAATGGAAGTAAAGTGACGAACCAGCCAAAAAGTGTTGAAAGTCACTAAATTACAGTATAAAAAATGAACGGAACGCTCAACGCCGTTCAACGCAAAACCTCACTCAGCCGCTCAACACGGTACAACGGTCAACGCTCAACGAAAACTAATGTTGCCTTTTCCGGATTCCTGTTTCTTTATATTTTTCTAAATATGAAAATAAAACACGATTTCAATAAAAATTCACTGCAAGCGATGAAGACCAACTTACGTTTGTGATAATCACCTAAAATTATTGACAGTAATGAAAGTGCTTGAATGCAGGCTTTGCGAAATTCGTTCATGCTATTGTCGTTCAATATACCAGACAAGGTTCATGCGTCTCGACTCTTGTGTTATACTCATTATAACAGATATGGTGTTGAGTGTCAACAGAAGAGAATTCATCCGATACTGGGAAAAAGCTTATTTCTTCATTCGTGAATAAATTTTGATAATTTGTGGCACTGATCTAGATTGCATACTATCATTTATTCAATATTTCAAGCTGCCGCATCAAGCGATACTGCAGCGTAAAAGTAATCATGTACCTTAATGTAGCTTTGTTCAAATGTAACAAATTTTACCCGCGGAAAAAATCGGTACCACTCTGTACTTTTTTACGAATATCTGTACTTTGTACCGTACAGAATCTGCACCAAATATAACGAAAAAATCTGTACGTTTCCAGATAAATCTGTATGTGTGACAACACTGGTCTCGATCAGGGCTTTGCATAGTCAACTTAGGATAGTCAGCAGACTATCTGACTGAGTATACCCGTATTCAGTTAGTAATGACTTTTGGCTTCTTCACGCAGTCTCTTCGCCAAAACGACTGAACAGCCAGTCGGGCATTTAGTCGCTATCTCCCTCTACCGACTCGACTATATCATTCTTCCCAGTCAAATTGTCCTCATTGCATTTTGAATTGAACGAATTCGTTCCTCTCTTTCTCTCTCCCATGTACATGTGCATGCATCGATGTTTGAGTTCAACGTGGTTTGACATATGCTACAGGTTAGCTAGATACTTTTGTATCATACACGAAAATTGCTCACACGTATAAAATAGCGCCAGTGTGTATACCAAGGGATTTCTAAGATGGCCGCCTTTCTGTAGCCAGCATAGAAACTCTAAGCATAGAAATCATAACCTAAAATTAAAAATGAAGTGCTGTGTACTTAGGGAAGAGAACCTTTCAAATTAAATGACATTACGTGAGGTGATAATTCAAAAATGTGCGAATGGTGCACAATTGTCTTTCACAAGTACATAAAACACAAAGTCTGTTCCTTTTCAATGTACGTGCATTGTAACCATTTTAAAGCGATAATCGAAACTGCGAAATCTGTCGTAAATCTTTCAAACGTACCGAAAAGGTAATATCGTTATGATTGGGCCCATCACACAATAGAGTTCAGAATATTAATGAAGCATATTTCTATCCACAAAATAACTATAATAATAGTTCCACCAAGATGGATTCTCGAACCGACCGACAAGGCTTTCGCACAAGGCTCTAACGCAAAGGTCGAATGCAAAGCCGATGGGTTCCCGAAGCCTCAAGTCAGCTGGAAGAAGGCCATCGGTAGGTTACGCCACTCTTCAACTGAAATCTAGCCTACTAGAAGCACATATAATTCATTCACAGGTGATACCCCCGGAGAGTACAAAGATCTTCGTTCAAATGATTCGAGCATTCGCGTAGAAGAAGGTTCGCTGTTTATTAGCAACATTCAGAAATCGAACGAAGGCTACTATCTGTGCGAAGCGATTAACGGTATAGGATCGGGTCTCAGCGCGGTCATCCTCATCAGCGTCCAAGCTCCGCCAGAGTTTACCGAAAAACTTCGCAACCAAACCGCACGACGAGGTGAGCCAACTGTCCTGCAATGTGAAGCGAAGGGAGAGAAGCCCATTGGAATCCTGTGGAACATGAACAACATCCGATTGGACCCCAAATCAGACAACCGATACACTATTAGGTGAGATCTGGTTTGGCGCGGAATACCATCGAACTTGTAATGTGTCTAATCATGCCATTTGTTTCAGAGAGGAGATCCGTCCCGATGGAGTTATGTCGAGCCTTTCGATCAAGCGAACCGAACGTAGTGATTCTGCTTTGTTTACCTGTATGGCTACCAACGCGTTCGGAAGTGACGATGCCAGCATCAACATGATTATTCAGGAGGCACCCGAAATGCCCTACGCCCTTAAAGTTCTTGACAAATCCGGACGCACCGTGCAGTTGAGCTGGGCTAAACCATACGATGGACTCTCACCGTTGAAGCGATACATCATCGAATTCAAGCGATCGCGGGGCACCTGGGATAACGATGTAGACCGGTAAGAATAACATTCTCTTGTTTGTTTATAAAATTACCATTATTTTATTTTATTTTACCACAGCGTTATTGTTCCTGGTCATACCAACGAAGCTCAGGTCCAGAAACTCAGCCCCGCCACGACATACAACATTCGAATTGTTGCCGAAAACGAAATTGGAGTTTCAGACTCGTCGGAAGTTGTTACGATTATTACAGCCGAGGAAGCTCCTTCGGGTAAAACACAAGCGATTAAGGTTGACCCTATCAATCAAACCACTCTGCGTGTTAGCTGGAAGGCTCCTCCACGTGCCGAATGGAACGGTGACATTCTTGGTTATTATGTCGGATTCAAGCAGACATCCCAGAACTCGTCCTACATCTACGAAACGGTGAACTATTCTTTGGAAGGTGGCGAAGGAAAGGAACACAGCTTGGAAATCAACAACTTGAAGACATACACTCAGTACTCGATAGTGATACAAGCGTTCAACAAGGTCGGTGCTGGTCCAATGAGCGAAGAAGAGAAACAATATACTGCCGAAGGAACTCCGGATCAACCTCCAAGCGACACAAGCTGCACAACACTTACCTCACAGACAATTCGCGTATCCTGGGTTAGCCCTCCACTAGAATCGGCAAACGGCGTCATCAAGGGATACAAGGTTGTCTATGCCCCAAGCGAACTGTGGAATGATGACAAAAATAAAGACTACAAGAAAACTGCCTCCAGCGACACTGTTCTGCATGGACTCAAAAAGTACACCAACTACACCATGCAGGTTCTGGCCACTACATCAGGAGGTGACGGCGTTCGCAGTGCCCCAATCCATTGTCAAACTGAACAGGATGTTCCAGAAGCACCCACCGCTGTTAAGGCCCTAGTAATGTCGGAAGGATCCATTCTTGTTTCCTGGCAACCACCATCCCAACCTAACGGAGTCATTCTGCAATACACTGTGTACATCAAGGGAGGTGAACAAGATCCCAAGAGTCATAAAGTGCCATCCTACCAGATCAGCTACGAAGCATCCGGTTTGGAGAAAAATCAACAATACGAATTTTGGGTTACCGCAAGCACAACGATTGGTGAAGGTCAACAGTCCAAAACACTCTCCGCTATGCCAAGTGACAAAGTTCCTGCTAAGATTGCTTCATTTGATGATACCTTCACGGCTACCTTCAAGGAAGACGCCAAACTCCCATGTCTCGCTGTCGGATCTCCCACTCCAGATATCACGTGGAAGATCAAAGGTCAAGAATTCGTCCCCAATGAACGCATTCGTCAACTCCCCGAAGGTTCTCTCTTTATCAAGGATGTCATTCGACAAGATGCAGGAGATTACACTTGTACTGCGGAAAATTCAATCGCAAAGGACTCCATCACGCATCGATTGATCGTTCTCGCGCCGCCACAGTCCCCTCAATTAACGTTGACTGCCACTACCACCGATTCGTTGTCTGTGAAACTGAAGCCACATGAATCGGATACCGCTCCTCTGCAGGGTTACACGTTGCACTACAAACCCGAATTTGGCGAGTGGGAAACGATTGACGTTGCTCTGGAAGCGCCGAAATACACAATCGAAAACCTGTACTGCGGATCGAGATATCAGGTGTACTCTACAGGTTACAATAGCATCGGGGCTGGGGAACCATCAGACATCCTTAACACACGTACGAAGGGATCGAAACCTTTGCTGCCGGATCAATCACGCTTCATTGAAGTCTCCTCGAACTCGATCACACTGCATCTGCCGGCATGGAAAGATAGCGGCTGCCGAATGTCTCACTTTGTTGTCGAACACAAAAAGAAGTGAGTGGTTGCTATCATCTTAATCAGACCGAATCTAAATTTTGCATTTTTTAAAGGGACCAAATCGATTGGAATCAAATCTCGAACAATGTGAAGCCCGGCGGTAACTTTGTTGTGCTCGACCTCGAACCTGCCACATGGTACAACTTGCGTGTGACTGCCCACAACAATGCCGGATTCACTGTTGCCGAATATGAGTTTGCCACTCTCACCATCACCGGAGGTAGGTCTTACCGTGCTTTCTTCGATGCTTTTTTTTATCATCTCGTTCTTGTTATGTATTTTAATTTTCAAGTTTAAAAATCATTGGAACGTGAATACTTTATTTAGTTTCTTTTTGGAGTACATTTTCGACATTTGCCAATTACAAATAATCACTAATCAAAATTATTGCTTCATCTTCGGTTCGGAACGCGTTAGCCGTTAAATGTTTCTGTTCGAATCATCAACTCATCACACATCAACATATTATTGTTTGCATTGTCTTTTATCGTCAGGTATCGACTGTGTATCTTGTAAAATCGGGCTCTTGATTTGAAACTGTTTAGTTCCTCTTTGCGTTTGATTCTTCGAATTTTAAAAATTAATAGATATGTCACCGAAGTCTTGTCTCTGAAACAACCTGAAAGTAAAATGTTTTCCCCTCGAGAACAATGCTAATTGAAAGCAACGTAATCACCCAGCACTCCTTTAATATATACCGATTGAGCCACAAACCGTCAACGAAGAAAACTAAGCTCGAATCCCAAAAAGTTTTCACTGCACAGACACCATTGCTGACAAAAAATGCAAACACAATTTTCATGTTTGAAAAGTATGTTTGTCTAGCACCAAGCGCACTGAATGGCACTGTATATAATACACAACATACGTAAAACAAATGATCTGTTTTTATGCAAAAGAACAATCGACAAACGAAAACATAAACTTTCGAAGAATGAAGGGTGCAGTTCAGATAAATTATTAAAACGATCCTAATAGCGACTTGTGAAAAAGTATCATCCCCTTATTTCCACTTTTTATTTTCAATTAATCAACGTGTGCGGGAATAAGTTCATCGTTTGTATGTTTTATTTTGATAGTTATTTTACATTTGTTTTCAACAAACTCTAATCATTATCATCCGCTCCATTGGCACGCTCTTTGCACGCACTGAATTAGATTAGCAGATAATTGAAGCAGAAAACAGCATTGAGTGTACAAACTACGTGGTGTATTCCATTATAATAATTCAATCGACCATGAACGTCTATCGTTCGCAAAATCTATTCTCGAAATCTAGAGGTTTCCTTGCCAAACATTGTATTGGGTTGGGGAAAAAGAAATGTCGTATTTCTGATCGAAATTTGACGCTTTATTTAACATACCTAAATTTGTCCAATTTAAGTCAAATGTGCGCCGTTTTGTTCGCAAACTTGTTGCCATTTAGAAGGCAACTTCATTATCCACATACCACCACCTTATAAACACCCCCCCACCCCCCTTATTTGCAAAAAACTCAGACAGCCAGTTTTCGCAAGCCTTTTTTGAGACCAAATTAGTATCACCAAGACCGTTTTGCATGGACCGGAAGAGATGATAATCACTTGGAGCCAGGTCCGGACTCTACGGTGGGTGCAATAGGACATCCCAAGCTGATCACAGTAGAGAATCGAGTTGAGGGACTGGCCATAGTTGATCAGCTCATAGTGGATGATTCCCTTCCAATCCCATCAAACACACAGCAAAACCTTCCTGGCCGTCAATCCGGGCTTGGCGATGGTTTGGGCCGGCTCACCGCCCTTCGACCACGACTTTTTTCGCTTTAGGTTGTCGTACGTGATTCACTTTTCATCGCCAGTCACCATCTTCTTCAAAAATGGGTCGAGTTCGTTCCGTTTCAGCAGTGCATCGCAGGCGTTGATTCGGTCTAAAAGATTTTTTTTTGCGTCAACTCGTTTGGCACCCATACATCCAGCTTTTTTGGAATACAATCTTCTGCAAATGGTTCCAAACGGTTTTATGGTCTACGCCCAGTTCTTGGTCAATCGAGCGAGTGCTCACATGCCGGTCTACTTGGATGTTTTCAACGATTTTATCGGTTTCCACGACGATTAGCCTACCAGTACGGGGTGTATCTTCGACAGCCACTACACCAGAATGAAATCGATCAAACCAATCATCAAACTGTGCTGTGCGAATCGTTGCAGTATCGGGTCCATAAACTACACGAATTTTTTCGGCCGCCTTCGTTGCAGGTAATCGAGGCGAGGTAATAGCTGGTAGTAAAAACGTAAAATATGGCGAATTTCGTGCTTGGTGGACTTTGACGCGCTATAACTTGAGACTGAAAAGGACATTCACAACACACTTGTAGCACAGATTGTCGTCTTTAAATAGCCGTATAGTATGACCCGATGCGATAAGTACAACACAAGATATGTTTAAGTGTTGCCATATATTGATAATATACGACATTTCTTTTTCCCCAACCCAATATTTCTAGATCAAGATCGGGTTCAGACAGATATTTACAGTGTTTCACCCTCCCAATTCTCTGTCGTATCATCTAGGATTGGGCGATCTTTAAAAAAAGATCTATCTTGATGGATTTTCTGAATGGCGTAGGGATTCACTGATTTAATCGGTACTAAAGAATCGATCTTTGCTGATTCGATCTCTGGAAAATCGAATGCCTTTTTCCAATTTATTTACTTGTTCTATATAAGTGATGTATTTTCTTTAAACATGGAATAAATATTTAACATTTTCATTAGAACATCAAAGGCTTTTCATTTTGATTCTCAGGATGAATCAAAAACATGAAAGCCCAGAAAAAAAGTTTCCAGGGCATTCATCTAGAACCGTCGTGGAATTATTTAATTGAATAAATTAATTATTAGAAATTCAACAAATTCACCTAGAACTACGCTGACAATAATCCCGTTGAACCCATCCATGTCATACGTCTGACATTTATTCGAAATATTGGAAGTAGTCCCAGTTCAAGAAAATAACGCTTCAGCTGGACCTGATGTCACCATCCATCTCGTTACAACTTTCACTGTCAGTCTAGTAAGAGTGATTGTGTAAATATAACTTGTGACCACTTGTTTTGTAATGACCAAACTTACAAAACTGCTTCTTCTAAGTTTACGTCCACTAATTCGATAACCTTCAAAGGGATGTTTATGAAATTTGTCAAGTGGTTTTGGTGAGAATAAAATCAAAGTTCACTGAAAAACTAATTTACAAATTCTTTTCAAATATCAAAACGGTTGGATAGATTGAAAAAAGATCGATTTTCGCGATTTTTTTGGAATAGAAAGAATCGATCCGAAATCGAAATCGAAAATCGAAGAGGAAACGATCGATCTTCTGAATATCGACTTAAAATCTCCCATTCCTATTCACTATCGCTAATTTGACATTCTCCAAAGCTATCCAAATGTTGAAATTATGTTCATAAAATTTTTCAGGTGGTGAGATTAAAATCGATGTACACTGAAAAAAAACTCTGAGATCCATAAAATCGAAGGAAAAAGATCGATCTTCATGAATCGATTCAAAAAATCGAAAATCGAAAAGAAAAAGATCGATCTTCTAAAAATCGATCCAAGATCGCCCAATCCTAGAATCATCTCATGAGTCAGACACCTCTGCTCTTTGTCTCCAACAAACTCGATTTGAATAAATTTATTTCCGAACTGCTTCCAGCATTGATTTGATGACATCCTTGATGTGCCGATAGATAACAGTTTCACCTCAATGCTCATAAAGAACTGCCGGTCTGATTACGTAACGCTAAAAATTCGGATTTTGGACCCCCTCCCCCCCTACGTAACGCAATTTCCTATCTCTAATACACAGAAAGTAACGCAACCTCGACCCCCCCCCCTTATCGCGTTTCGTAATTTGTGCACGACGCCTAATGGATTTATACATGATGTATTTATTACGGGGACGAAGTTTGTTGATACTCGTGGCTCTGTGCAGCCCATAAAAGGCACAATTTCCGCGGACACTGCGTCTTCGAGTTTTACGTCGAGTTTGGCTTTTCACATGTTTGTAGTCATTCTCAGACATCTATGCGTTTTCACGGATCTCGTCACAGAGCCTCGTAGCGAGGAATACCTCGAAACTGCATTGTGCTTCTTTAGCAGATTGATGGATTCCCATGTTCACAAATCTTTAGACTCGTCATTGTTTACAGCACCAGTAAAGTCACGACTGAGTCGCGCCGTCTCAACCTCATGTTAGTTTATCATTCAGTTTTTCATCTTAGTGCATTTCGATTAAAGGAAGTTCTGTTGTGTTGGAAGGGCTCTTATCCTTAAGCACCTACGCGGTGTTGATCTCATACTCCGCCATGGTCTTTATTCCGCAGTAGCTAGATGCTAAATTTAACAGTTATTCGTTATTCGTTATTCCTGGTCCCGGTTGCAATGAAAATGTCGCTTTCCAAGCCACATGTACAGATAGCCTGCCAAACCAGATATTTTTTGGTTTCAGTCTCGGACTTCAACAGTTTAAACTGAAAATGTCTACCACTTTTACCATTCTGGTTGTCGTATGAAACCTTTGCCCTGGAAGCATTTTAAAATCAGTCTTGACCTAAGTTTCGTTGGCCATCTGCACGCGATCGAACTTCGTTAGCATAGTGGATTATGAGTTTGGGTTTTAGCCGTCTTGTTTCGTTCACCGTCTCGATATGGAGTTACAACCAGCCCGTTTCTTTTTGTCACAATCCTTCTAGACACTTTTTCGATGGAAGATATTTCCGCCACCGCCATTATTCCGTTTATGAGGTTCGAGGAATGCCGATTGCCTACGAAGACGTAGTCGTTTGTGTTTCCGTTCAGACGTAGGGGCATTGGAGATAATGTTCCGGGTAGAGTCACGTTCTTGGAGGCAGTAATGGCCCTAAGTCATATACCATTACTATTCGTTCTAAGATATTCCCAGTCTTCAACTTCTTGAAGGCATGAATGAGCGAAAATGATCAATCACCCCTTGGTGACCCCATATGATTGGTAGTGACTCACCACTTCTACGGTCACATGTTTTTTTTTTTATCCAAAATATATAGTTTATTAAGGCTCATATGGCGTCAGCCTAACGGGGCCGGGAGTTCAATATTTTGACAATGTTTGCTTAGACTATGTTAGTAATATGTAACCGATTACTCGCGGTTGACTCGAGGTTAGTATTACAATTGTTCTCATAATTGGTATGTCGCAGTCTTCGATGCTCTATACGTGTGCCCGACACGAGATACTTCCTATTGGGATGCAGCTGACCATTAATCAGCAACGCCCCCCTTGTCTGTACCCCATATCTAGCGTGATGCGTCTTTCTCGACTCGAGGAATCCAGGATAGAATGGTCACTAGCCGGCGCAATCATCAGCTCGTGTAGAGTTGTCATGAGCGGTACAACCTTTGACTCTTGTTGAATAATCAGTGGACTGCACAACCTTCGGCCCGTGCATCTGTAAAGAGTGTGTGTATGTATTGCCGCGACTAAGTAAAAGTTTATCGATCGGATAGGAGGGATATGAAACGGGGACACAACGAAGGAAACATCATTAAACGTTGACATCGGCGTTTCTGAGGAACAGGTATAGATGAAGCAGAAGATCAGGATCCCGGCTACCTAAGATATCCCGGACGGGGATATCCGATTGTCTGCCTTGTGCTCTCAGTGCTCTAGAGAGCTGAGAGCGAGCAGCATGGGACCGGATACACGACCAGACAACATGCTCGATGTCGTGGTAGCCATCGCCACAATCACAAAGATTGTTTGCTGCGAGCCTAATGCGATAGAGATGCGCATTTAGGTTGTAGTGATTGGACATAAGCCGAGATATCACGCGAATGAAATCACGACCTACATTCAATCCCTTGAACCATGCACTCGTCGAGACCTTACGGATAATCGTGTGTAACCAGCGACCGAACTCATCACCACTCCACATGCCCTGCCAACTTACGAGCGTATACTGATGAGGAATGTGGAAAAAATTCATTATAAGCAATTTGCCTTTCAAAAAGTGTGCCTTCTAAAGCGCCCACCTTAGCTAGCGAGTCCGCCTTCTCATTCCCCGGAATCGAGCAATGAGAGGGAACCCATGCTAAGGTGTTCTTGAATAATTTTTCGACCAAAACACTCAATAGTTGTCTTATTCTTGTTAGGAAATAAGATGAGCATTTATCAACTTTCATTGAGCGGATTGCCTCTATTGAGCTGAGACTGTCTGAAAAAATAAAATAGTGGTCGATGGGCAATGTTTCAATGATCCCTAATGCGTAATATATCGCACCCAGTTCAGCGACATACACGGAACAAGGATCTTTGAGTTTGAAAGAGGCACTGGAATTTTCATTGAAGATGCCGAAGCCAGTGGACCCGTTTATGAATGAACCGTCAGTAAAGAACATTTTATCAGATCTAACTCTCCCATATTCTGCCGAAAATATCGGCAGAATAGAATCGGAGCGTAGGTGATCTGGGATTCCATGGATTTTTTGTCGCATGGACAGATCAAAAATGACAGAGGAATTGCAGAAGTATGGGAAGCAAACTTGGTTGGAGATGCCTGGTGAAGGGTGCATGTCGTGAGTGAGGTACTCATGGTATAAAGACATAAAACTTGACTGAGGAGTCAGTTGGAGTAGATTTTCGAAGTTATCAATTACCAATGGATTCATGATCTTGCAACGGATGAGAAATCTGTAGGATAATTCTGTGAACCGAAGAGTAAGCGGGGGTACTCCTGCCAAAACTTCGAGACTCATCGTATGTGTCGAATGCAAACACCCCATGGCTATACGCAAGCAACGATATTGTATTCTCTCCAGCTTGAGAATATGAATCCTGGCAGCTGATCGGAAGCAAACACTGCCATATTCTAACACTGATAATATCGTTGTTTTGTACAACTGAATGAGGTCTCCTGGATGGGCACCCCACCATGTTCCGGTAATTGTTTGGAGAAAATTGATTCTTTGCTGGCATTTCTATTTCAAATACGCAATGTGTCTCCCCCAGGTACACTTAGAATCAAAATATACACCCAGGTATTTGAAAAACATAGAGTGTTGGATCGTTTTGCCGGATAGGTGAAGCTGGAATTGGGCGGGTTCGTGCTTCCTAGAAAAAACGACCATTTCAGTTTTCTCCGTAGAGAATTCGATACCCAGCTTGAGGGCCCACGTGAACAGATTGTTCAGGGTATCTTGCAACGACTTTTGCAGAGCGACGGGATTAGTACCCGTGATGGAAATAACTCCATCGTCTGCAAGTTGTCTCAGCGTGCAGTCTCTAGTTAGACAATCATCCATATCATTGACGTAAAAACTGTACAAGAGGGGGCTTAGGCAGGAGCCTTGTGGTAGGCCCATAAAACTGTAACGAGAAGATTTCGAGCTGCCATGAGAGAAAATCATGTGCTTTTCTGACAGTAAATTGTACAGTAAATTGTTAAGAATTGGTGAAAGTCCACGATTATGAAGCTTCTCTGAGAGAATTTCCATGGAAACTGAATCAAATGCCCCTTTGATATCGAGAAAAACGGAAGCCATTTGTTCTTTGCGAGCAAATGCGATTTGGATTTCAGAAGATAGCAGCGCGAGACAATCATTTGTCCCTCTACCTCGGCGGAAGCCAAACTGCGTATTTGACAGCAAATTGTTCGTTTCGACCCACTTGTCCAAACGAAGTAGAATCATTTTCTCTAACAATTTACGAATACAGGATAACATTGCAATCGGCCTATACGAGTTGTGATCGCAAGCCGGCTTGTTGGGTTTCCGTATGGCTATCACTCTCACTTGTCTCCAGTCATGCGGGACAATATTCAGCTCCAGAAACTTGTTGAACAAGTTCAGCAAACGCTGTTTTGCCAAGTCGGGAAGATTCTTCAACAAGTTGAATTTAATCTTGTCCGACCCCGGAGCTGAATTGTTACATGAGAGAAGGGCAATTGAGAATTCCACCATCGAAAAATTCTCATAATCGTTTTGAAGTGGAATATCGCGTACGACGTTTTGTGCAGGAACGGTGTCGGGGCAAACCTTCCTTGCAAAGTTAAAAATCCAACGGTCAGAGTATTCTTCACTTTCGTTTGTATGGTTCCAGCCACGCATTTTCCTAGCCGTATTCCAAAGAGTGCTCATAGCGGTCTCCCTTGACAAACCATTGACGAACTTCCGCCAATATCCACGCTTTTTTGCTTTAATCAAACCTTTTAGTTTGGCTTCTAGAGCTTGGTACTTTAGAAACCATTCCACTAATCCAGTTTTCCTGAATTTTTTGAAAGCGGATGATTTTTCAAGGTAGACTTTTGAACACTCCTTGTCCCACCAAAGTGATGGAGGACGACGTCGGAAAGTGGTAGCCGGTACACGTTTCTTTTGAGCTTGAAGTGCGCTTTCGTAAATCAAACTCGATATAAAGTTTTACTCTTCGAGCGGAGGAAGTTCATGCATTGAAACAATTGCTTCAGATATTATTTCCGCAAATGTTCTCCATTCAATATTCTTCGTGAGGTCATACGAAATATTGACTGACTCACGAGAGCTTGATTCATTAGCGATCGATAAAATTATTGGTAGGTGATCACTACCATGGGGATCTTGGATTACCTTCCACATGCAATCCAGGGATAACGAAGAAGAGCATAGAGATATGTCTAGCATGCTTGCCCGTGCAGGAGGGTTGGCTATTCTGGTTGCTTCCCCAGTATTCAAAACTGTCAATTTGAAGTTGTCGCACAGATCATAAATCAAAGTGGCACGGTTGTCATCGTAGAGTGATCCCCATGCTGTTCCATGGGAGTTAAAATCACCTAAGATTACCCGCGGCTCCGGCATTGCCTCGATAGTATCAAAGAACTGATGGCGGCCTACCGTAGTTCTGGGAGGGATATATATCGAAGCAATGCAGAGGTCTTTGCCATTGATTTGTGTCTGGCAAGCAACAACTTCAATGCCTGTCATCGATGGGAGAGTGACTCTATAGAAGGAGTGACATTTTTTAATCCCCAATAGTACGCCACCAAACGAGTCATTTCGATCGAGGCGAATAATGTTGAAATCGTGGAAATTCAGCTCAACGGCTGAAGAAAGCCATGTTTCACAGAGAGAAAATACATCACAGTTAGAGCTGTGAACTAAAAATTTAAACTGATCTAATTTGGGAATAATGCTTCTGCAATTCCACTGTATTACAGTGGTCAAATCCTTGACCTCTTGCACTGAATCAGGCATCGAGGGAAATGAACGCTGCCAAAAAACCACATTTTTCTTTCAAAAATGTTCTCACAATCGGAAGCAAACATAATACTATGCTTTTAAGAGGGTCGTTTATATTTAAAGCATTTAAAATGTTGTCCACCAGGTCAGAAAGCGCAAGCAAGCCAGATTGTGGCTGTTGCCTCGACCGCGAAAAAGGAGCAGACGTGTTGGGTGCTGCTCCGGGAAGTGCTGAGGACCCCTGGTGCGTAGAAGAACCGCTTAAACCAGGAGGTACTTGCTTCGGTCTATTCTCAGCACGTTCGATTCGAGTTTTCATTCCAACTTGGGAAGTTTCGGTTTTCTTTCTGGGGAGTGATGGAAAAGAAGTAATTTTTCTTTTCCTGATGGCACCCTGCGATGTACCGGAACTTCCTGCATTGGGAGCGTCAGCAACAGGCTCGTCGTTCTGCAGAATGGAGTAGGGATTGTCCTGAGTCGTTGGAACGGGACTCTTAAGCATTTCTGCATAAGTCCGCTTGGAACGTTCTTTTGAGGAACGCTTGATTTTTTCCCCTCGTTGTATGTACACCGGGCATTGAGTAAGATCATGAGGAGTCCCGCCGCAATGAAGACAGTTGCGCTCTTTCGGGCAAGGATTCTCATCATGGCTCTCTCCACAATCTGCGCAACGTTTTTTGTTGCAACAATAGGCGGCCGTGTGACCGAGTTGCATACATTTGTTGCATTTCATTACTCGGGGTACAAAAAAACCAAACAGGTAAACGAAGTGCACCTAACGTAGTTTGGAAGGGCGGAACCCTCAAATGTCAAACGAAAAGAGTTTGTCCGATTGAGGACTCTTTTGTCATTTTTAAGTGACACAGATTTCAGTCGATCGCATGCAAGAATCTTCACACTTTTAAGTGAAGAGTTCTTGAAGCGACCGACACCATCGAGTATCTCTTTTCGAGTCAAACCCTTTTCGTTTATTACACCGTCTATTTCAACGTTGCAACAGGGTACGTATACGCGATACTCAATCGCAAAGAGATCACAGCGCGTTATTGCATTCGCTTGGGTCCTGCTGGAGACGACAACTCGTAATTTGTCTGGCCTCATCCGAGTAATCTCGGTAACTTCGGAAAATTTCTGTGTTAACTCTTTTGAGATGCGAATGACGTTAAGAGGTTTGGATTTTCGTCTAAAGTATACGATAAATGGGCCTTTGGCGCCATCAGGGTATTCTTTTAGACGAAAATCCTGCTTCTCGTCTTTTTCCTCATCTTCAGAGCTTTCTATCTCGTAAACAGAATTTTCCTCCTCATCTTCTGTTTCATCCTCCTGCTCTTCAGGAGGAGGTTCATTATCTGATATATTCTTTGGCGTGGATGGGGGATCCTCCCCGCCCTCTGCCATATTAATAAAAACGAAGAAGTAGACAACTGTTCGATATGAACAGAATATAATAATTTGGAAAATATAAATTAGTAAAAGAAATTATATTTCTTTTATTGTTGAAAATTTTATTTATTTCAATTTTTGTTATTATGTGTAATTTGAAAATGAAAAAAGTTCCAATAATAGTTCAACGGTGATGTATCAAAATGGACACCCCTAATGCCAACGCTTGCCGATTTGGTAAACACAAAGTTTAAACAATGGTGTAAATCGTGCACAGAAGCTATACAGAATGATGGAAGAAGAAAGAGGAAAATAAACTTGATGATGTGTCTTGCTGCCGGATTGTCTCGATAGCGCACCACTTTTTATGAGCTTTACTTCGCTCGCAGCGCACCAGATGAAAAAATACACACTAGAAACGGATGTAAAAAAAACACTTGTATCGGATCAAATATAGGTTCGACCGATCTGCTTGCGAGTTGTCGAAGCAATCTAAGCAATCTAAGGACAACACATGGTTATCCACGACCAAACTCGCGCACAATCTCTCCATATGAAGGTTGAAAATTTTAAAACGTTGTTTATAAAGCTGTTGATAACGAATGACTTCTATTTCAGGTTTTGATATGTTCATGATGTTCTAAGTTTTGATGTGACGTTAAAACGAAATAGAAGAGATTCGAATTGCAATAAGTTGGCTTATCAGAATTGGATTGTACAATTGCGACGGTTCTCAACAGATACTTACGACAACAAAAGCCATCAGCATCTGTTGTACTTGAAGCGTCATACCAATTCCAATTGGTTTTGGATCAGTGGGTGAGCAAACCAGCACCCACTGTTTCATTCCTGTTGTAAGGTGTTTTCTCCACCATTATATCGAGCAGAATATAGGTGATTCATCAGTTCTTTCCAGAACTATTTATCAAAAAGAACTTTCTGCTGTAGACTTTAGAGTTCAAACGTCCAGAGGCACGTTTCCCTTCGTGCTATCAATCCATCAATGAAGTTCCAAGGATCAACATTGTCGGTCATACTGTTTCTTGTTACTATGTAACCCTTCTTGCCAACTTTTCGCAGTTGACAGAAAAATTCAGGGATTTTGTCGTAAACCGCATAGGGATTCATATATCGTCGATTAAACCCAGCCACCCAGCGACAATAAAATGATCTGGAACCGGAACCCGGGATATTAAACATTCTAATACGACGGATTTTGATGCTCGTCCTCTTTCCATTCGGTCAGCAACACTCACATGCTTTTGATACTTCAGAATAATATTCTGAACTGCTCCACGGCTTACTCTACAGGGTGTGGCAGGAGTTTGAGCAGTAATATCAACCTTCTCGAGTTCAGTTGTGTTTGTAAGGCCCTTCCAAACAAATTTACTCGATCACGATCACGATAACATTTTCAAGACGACACCGAAAGCTAGAACACACCTTCCGAACGTAGTCCTCCGACATCAACAGTCGTTATGACAGACTTCAGAGGCTTCAACATACGCCCAAATCGATCATACGAACGGGTTAAGGTCCGGACTGCTTCCATCAGCCATCGTTGGTTTTGATTTGACATGTGACATGGTGCTCCATCCTGTTGTACGACAGCGTGTTGATCCTCAAAAATGTTGGCTTTCGTCCAAGGAAGCACTTGGTCTTTCGAAATACCAATATATACTTCGGTACAGTGTTGCTACAAGCACGTCTATATCCGGAAAGGTACAGATTGTTTCGAATTTTCGGGCTCAAAACTATGAGCGCTTTGAGGTACGCCGAAATCGTGTCCGATTGAGCTGAAATTTGGCACATGTAATTTTTGGGCGAATAAATAGAATGTACATGGTCGATTCTCTAAATTCGACGATGATTTTTTTTCCATGCATTCATTGCCACTTATGCTAAGTCCAATTTCTAAGTCATTTGACATCGAAAAAAAAGTTCGATTTTCCTATTTTCATGTACAAAAAAAATCATTCCGGGGTTGATTTTTTCTTTGTGTCAATCACTGTAATAAAGCCGTATCTCGAACATGTCCAAAAACTAGACGTGGGTCATATCTGTGATATAGCCGCAAGGTTGATGTAGGACTAACGTTGACTTAGCAATCAATAACTAACAAGCATATAAATCTTAGACATTTCAACTTTCGAATAAAGTGATTATCATACCACTTCGTTTAAGCGGAAAAAATTATTAACGCTCAAATGGGGAATCGATTTCTCTTCCGAAATACCCAGCGCAAATAGTACCCCCTTCCCAAGCCCCGACAATTGGAATCATCGTTGATCCGGAGCAGGATTATTAACGCTTGAGAAGGTATGGATTCCTCCTCGAAACTACACAGCAAAAATAAGACCCCCTTCCCAACAATTCCAACTTCCCGATAACGACGATCCATTTGTAAACAAATAATTTGATAAGGTTGCTTTCATAAATGTGATTTCTTCGATGTGTAATATAATATCCACTTCGATAATGTCCACTACACATAGTCAAAGGCACCCGTCGGTATCGAATTATCATCGATACCTTGGATACCTGCAGAAGAGAAATGGATTGCAAAACGACAGACGGAAGAAAGAGATGTTGGAGGTTGAAAAGGGAACTGGCAGAAAACTTCTGCATTTTATCTTTCGAATAATGTGATTATCATACCACTTCGTTTTGCCAGAGAAAGATTAATAATGCTCTAATCGACTCCTCCGAGGAAATACCTAGTGAAAACTAGAATCGACGATGGATTGCGGCATTTGTACACAACTAACCTAACTAACCCCGCTTTCATCAAAGTGATTTCTTTGATATGGTGAAATACCCGCTACGCCACACCAAACATTTCGTATTCTTCATTACCAAATCCATAGTCAATGACACCCATCTGTATCGAATTATCATCGATACTTCGATTTTCGCTAAATGCTCCTTTCAGTTCGACCAGCAGAAAAAAAATGGAATCGAGAGAGATTGCGGCATTCTTATACAAATAATTGTATAACGCTGATTTCATCAATATGATTTCTTTGATACGGTCAAATATTCACTATACTATATCAAATATTTCATATTCATCACTGTCAAATCCATGGCACCCATCGGTATCGAATTATCATCGACACCACGATTGTCGCTAAATGATACTTTCAGTTCGGCCTTCTGAACTCTAATCCATCAAATCTGGTGCCCTGAAAAGGGCCATTGAGCATATGCTAAGGTACTCGGAATTCATTCCGAGCTGGTATACTTCGGTTTGGTTTGGTTCCTTCGGAGACAGCGTGTTTGCCCAATTCTTCTGGCAGCAGCAAACGGAAGCAAACGTCGAAACGTGTACTGTTCGCGAGAAAATAATGACGAAAGCACTTTTTTTTTCACTTAAATTCTTTTTATTTCTTAATTTGGTTTACATTATAATATAATACTACATTTTAAGTGATCAACCTAGGGTTCTACATTTTTAAGTTATGACGAAAGCAAAGGAAGCGTCATGTTTTATACTCAGACTGGGTGGAATGTATGCCCGACTCCTTTCGATAATATTCTTTTCATTATATTCGTTGCTCAGCCTGAGAGAGAAACCATCTCACATTCCAATAACGATTAATGGGTTTTCGAGCGGGCTCGTTAGTATACATACGGATACGGATGATTTCAATAACCTGTTTTCAAAGGTACTTTTAAGCTATTGAAACAATTTTTGGAGTCAATAAATAGCAATCATATAACTCTTGGACATTTTATCCTTTGTATGAAATGATTATCATATTATTTCATTGATCCGAAGCAGAATGATTAACGCTCAAAGAAGGGATGGATTCCTCCTTGGAATTACTCAGCAAAAAAATATAGCCTTTTCCCAACAATCAGAAACGACAATCGGTTGCGGCATTCATAAACAAATGATTTTTAATGTGATGTCTTTAATATGGTCAAATATCCACTACACCATATCAAACATGTCGTAGGCGTCTGAGTGCGACCGTCCACATATCACATCGTAATGCAATTGAATGGATTTCCGGAACGTGTGCTAGTTTATATACGGTTTCAATAACCTGTTTTCAAAGCAATTTTAAAGGTATTGAAACAAATTTCCGGCTCAATAATTAACAATCATATAACTCTTGGATATTTTGTCTTTCAAATAAAATTATTATCATACCACTCCGTTCAGCTGGAAAAGAGGTATTAACGTTCAGAACCTTGCACTCCAGCGTCACTCTCTCGTTTTCGAAACTTTGAACTTATACCCCGGTACAGAAATTAAAGACGTAATCCTACGTCAAAAAATCGCACCGTTTCCATACATGTTCCGTGAAGGACAAAGTTCGAAATTCAATTGAAAAGATCCACAGTTTGTTCTCCATCTCCTTTCATCATTTGTTCGTCCTGTGGAGATGTAATGAACTGATACTAAACAAACAAGGCATATATTCGACCAAATTCGGTATTCGACTGTAGATATAGATATTTATACACATTTCTATACGCACACGTCTTGAAAAATCTCGTATTCTAATTCTGCGAACCTCTCCTTGCGTGATTGAGCTGTGCAATGAGCGTCTAACTGCTTTTTTCATAGATTGTTTTTTGTTCGGATTCAAATCATATAATTCATCCTCATCCTTGCCGTCAATCTTATGTTATCTGTAGAACAAAACAATGTTGTTAAACGTGTTCATGTTACCGTAGATGCAACAGTAGAAATCCTTTGTTAGTAGCACTTTTTATATTGTTAAGATTCAACTTAGAATGTATTTTTAACGTGCTTATTACTGACTTCCGTAACTGTAAAACTGTTAACCATATCATTTGCTGTTTTCCTTTTTGTTTTAAATTCCTTGTTTCCACGTTTATTACAATACTTGTTCGACATTCTACTAACAGAGTTGAACCCGGAGTGACCATTTTCATATACTCGATATCTTAATGTCTCAATCGTATCTTTGAAGTCGAAAATTTTTAATTATTGTTGTGAACAATGGAATAGAAGTTTTCCGTAAGAAAATCACTCAAAAAAACTCTCTCACCAAGCACAGCTACGAAGCCAAAACGACTAACGAATAATATCCCTTCTCCACTTTTTCTCTCTTTCTGATTGGTTGTTTCAGGGACAATCGCACCCACTCGCGATATACCTGAGTTAACGGCCGAGGACACGATCCGTATCATCCTCTCTAATTTGAACTTAGTAGTACCAGTCGTAGCCGCTTTACTCGTTATTATCATAGCAATTATTGTTATTTGTGTGCTCCGTAACAAAGGCAACAATAATAAAGGTATAATTATTTTTTTCTTTCTTTCTTTCTATTCTCACAAAACTACTACCGGTATCGCGTGCAAATCACACACACGAACGAATAAAATGAATCGCAATCATGGCAATACGCAATTAAATGAACGTACATACACAAAAACGATCAAACAAACAAACAAACACAACAATCAGGTACGATCGCTCCAAATCTTAACTCGATCCAGCCGGGCGTCATGTATCCGCCATGGATTCCTCACTGGGTCGATCTGAACGTTATGGTACCCCTGATCGCGACCATAATTGTAGTGGGCGTAGGTGTCCTAGTGATTTGCGTAGCAATCTCACGCCGACGAGACGACGATCCACGCTGCGGACCCAAGGATGTTTATTGTAGGTGTTTTTGTTCCATGGTTTGGTATTTCTTTCTTCTGCTTAAGTATTATTAGTTCCCGGTTCGTTTTTGTTTTCAATCCTGGCATTGTTTATCGAAAATGTAATAAAGCCTACGACGAACGCGCGCGTGTATATTAACATCGTTATTCGTTATGAGCTGTTCATTAATTGGTTTTATCGTTTTATATATGTTTTTAATTCGTAAAATTATGAGTTAAATTAGTTCGAAACACATCGTATTACACACCGATCACGAATAGAATCAGAGTGAGGCACATTTATACGAGCACATGTACAAAAAATATTTTCCAAAAAAAAACGCAGAAATGATAAAACCAATTATGCTACCTGATACCGTGTGTGTGTGTGTTACCCAAACCATCGTAAATGATCGTGTAAAAAGTACAGAGAAATGGAGTATAAGCCGAAGAAGAATGTAAAAACTGTACAAATTAACTAAGCGATACCTAGTATTTTCTGTAGCAGTAGTTTGTAATGTTAAGTTCATTTCAGAGAAGCCATGCCTAGTAAGTAATTTCTAGACGATAGAAATCTCCATCAAATTTTACTCTCATCTTTTCGAGGAGGTTTCCGGGTGCTAGGAAGTGCTTATAACATATACCTATTCCGTTGCGTTTGACAATGATTTGATTAAACCCTAGAAACGTATAGAAACAAACCATCCAACCAACTGCTAGCTTCAACATACCTCATATTTCAATGTAATTGTAAGTGATAAAATTACCTTGTACAGTTTTGTTGTTATCCATAGTTGATACGAAACGAATCACTTCTTCAAATCTGACCGAACAACAGTGCGGTGAAAGTTGAGTACAGGAGACTTATACAAGACTGATATTTTTCTCGAGTAGGGAAGTTTACACTTATCCATTTTACCGACAGATTGAAGAAGTGGACGGTGTCAGTTAACCGATCGCACCAGCGGAAGGTATTTTCGAGACGCTGGAGTGACCAGATCGATAGTGGATTCCCAACGTGAAATTTTGGATTGGATCTCCCAGCATGAAATTTTGTTCTCCCGAATCATTAAGGTCTGAAATCGAAATAATTTTCTACGAGTTCACTGATTTCGAACAGCTTCAACAAAGTCCAGTGACCATCTTCTGCACGGAGAGTTCCGGAGAATCCGTCTTGTGGCTATTAAACTTCCAAATTTATTCGCCTCCGTTCTTTCATTCCAGGGAATCTATGAACTGGAAAAACGTTGGCAGCGGTTTATTGATGCCCAGGAGTCGTATTTGAAAGATTTTTGGTGCGCTATACAAAATTATTGCCATTTTGTTCTGCGACCTGTCTATGCTCCCTGTATTTCTTCTTTTCTTCTGTTTCTTTCTTCAATATCTAGACTGTTTTACTGTTTTGAGCAATTGTACAGCTTATAATAGATATTTCATTACCAACCCCATCAAACACACAGAAAAACCTGGACATCCAAAGCCGTAGAACCAGTCTTCGGAATGCAACGCGGTGCTGATGTGTGACAAGGTTTTTGTACTCAGTTGAGCTCTCACTCCTTGTATACACATGCGCTCTGGCGAATGAGCACGCTCCGAAACACAGATCAAATGTTTTGTTTGTCAGTCTCGTTTTTGCACTAAATTTTGCACCGAATTTGGCGCCGTATTTATATACCTGTTTTACACTGCGCTTGAATCTAGTTTGCTTTCTCTGTTGAGTTTACACAAGCGCATACGGTTGGTATGGAGGCGCGCTGTTGTTTTTATGCTTTGCTTAGAACGAGCGAAGACAAAACGGGCGCTAAAATTTGTGTGTGTATAAAATGAGGCGCGCATCGCACAAGTGAGAAGCGATGTTTAGTATCTGAATTCTGTTCGTGTTCATGATTTTTCTACACTTCCTACCAAGAGAGAATACTTGTTTGTTATGAACGCGCGCTGACGAAAATTAAACTCAAGATCTGCGTAGCTTATGTTTTCTGGAGACTGCGTAGAACAAATGGTACCCAGCTCACTGTTTTCCGCGCGACAAGGGCCTCATTGAAACGCGAAATAAAATGCTGACAAATCGAATTGCTAAAAACGCTGTGTCTTGCGATTCAAGAGTTTCCGAACATGTTTAGAGTGTGAATCGATTTCTGATCTACGAAACACCCATGGGACACAGATACATAAGGGAAGGACTCCCCCAAGACACCTTTCTTGGGCCAACGCTCTGGAACATAATGTAGGACGGTGTGTTAACGCTGTAGCTACTCAGAAATGCAGGAAACATTGGTTTCGCGGATGACGTCGTGTTAACAGAAATAGGCGAAACACCCGTAGAGGTGGAAATGTTAGCGACTACGGCGAACGACTTCGTTTGAAGCTGGATGCTGAGCGCAACGCTGTAGATAACCACAAAACCGAAATGCAAATAATGAGTAACTATAAAAGAGTGTAGCAGACAGAAACAACTGTCGGAGTCGAAAATATTTAGAAGGCTTTAAGTCGCCTGCTGAAGTACTAGGGCGTGATACGAACCCTCACGATGAAAATCAATTCAAGCTGGACGTGAACTGCAATTTTGGAAAGCAAGTGCAAACAAGGCGAAGACTGCGCTGATAGAGTCTGTATCAAATGCAGGTATCTGGTTTCGAATGGAGAGAAACTCTGAACGAACAGTTCGGACTGAGAGATGCTTCGCTAAATATCCCCCTTGTTGGGGACGCACCTAACAAGCCACCCTATAAAAACAAAAAGTTACAAATAACACCGATATACATACGGAACAGAACGATCGGCAAAGACCTAGCTGACGAAATAAGGACTACGATTGGAAACTTGAAACATGGAACTGTAAATTGCTATGCTTCGCAGGTTGTGTATACGACGAACTCCAACCCCGTAACTTCGGAGAACTTTGGAAAAGCGAGCATCGTGCGGCTACCTTCTACCAGAGTGGTGGTACAACCAGCGAGCTTGGAGCTGGCTTGTAGTGCTGGGTAGGGTGCGCGAACACATAATTGGCTGGCTGCCGATCAACGCAAGGATATGTAGACTGAGAATTAAGGACCATTTCTTCAGCTACAGTATCATCAACGTATATTCCCACACAAAGGGAGATCCGACGACGAAAATGAACCGTTTTACGCGCAGCTGGTACATGTGTATGACAATTGCCCACAGAAGGACGTGAAAATCGTCATCGGAGACATGAATGCTCAAGTAGGGCGGTGACCGGTGATTGGGCCGAATAGCCTGCATGCCGTATCAAATTCTAACGCCCAACGATGTATAAACTTTGCAGCCTCCCGTGGTCTGGTAGTTCGAAGTACTTCCTTCCCACGCAAGCATATCCATAAAGCCACTTGGAGACTACCTAACCAACAGACAGAAAATTAAATCGACTACGTACTAAACGACGGAAAATTCTTCTCCGACATCATCAATGTTCGAACGTATCGCAGTGCGAATACCGATGGTCAGAGTTTTGTAGTAACGTTTAATCACACGACTCACTGCTTTTCAGGTGACGCCATTTTTCCAATTTTCGAAAAACTGACAGCGATAAAAATACAGTGAAACAATACGCTCTAAACTACTTCTACCCAAATGTTCAAGGGAAAATACCCAAATGGGTAATTTTTTACAGCGTTTTTCCGTAATACAATTTGATACTCTAAATTTATATTCTAAGATACTACAACTCTTCAATCAGAAGAGAACGTTCACATATGGCAGACTTGAAATCAGTCAGAAATGTTTCTGTAAATAAATGGAACGAAAAAACTATTACCATGACCAAGAGCTCAACGATGGACCTTTGTCAACATTTTTGAAGTGCAGTTTTGTTCCAGTCATTTCATAGATAAATTCTACATTATAAAAAATGTCTAATGTACATAGTGAAACACACCGGTAATCCACCATTGCGAAGAAAGATCCTAGAGGATCCTAGAAAAGTGCCACTGTATGTTAGTGTAACGTCTACGCAACGGAATAGGTTTTATAGGCTCGTGCAGTATTGCGCAACGTTCTAACATTTATTTCTTTCAAACCGTGCCTCACCGTAATACAACGCTGTGGGACACACACAGACGATGTTGTGTACAACCAATCGATGGGACCAGCTGGAGCCGCAACGATGGACAAACGAAGACCCGATATCCGTGACGAACTGGGCTATATTGCACCACCGAACCGAAAACTTCCACCTGTACCCGGATCCAACTACAATACCTGCGACCGAGTTAAGCGAGGAACTGTGATAAGTGAGTATAACATTGTGTGACACCTTCAAATTTCGTTATTCGTACTATTTCACAGTATGTTTCAAGAAACTCCTTATTCACTACGTAAGTAACAGTGTATATGTTCAAGTTCGTGTTCCCTAGGTGGTTCAAATACGTCCGAATTCAGCTAGATGTGTTATGTAAATGTAGTAGATAGATGTATTCACAATTTCTATTTATCTACTCGACCACAACAATTGTCGAACCCTATTCATACACATATCTTAAGTCACTCGATACTCCATCATTTTATGTTGGTTACATTCAACCCTCATCTCATCCAAATTGCTTATTATTTGTACCATCGATCAGGCAATAATCCTACCAATAAATCCAATCACTCAACATGGGATCCCCGACGGCCACTGTATGAGGAACTGAAAAATGTTGGTCCAACTCTACCGAGGAGATGCAACCATCCACCGGCTTGTTACGGTAAAATGTTTCTGATTTTATTTAGGTTTGCACTAGAAAAGTAGTAGTCAAAATTTCTCCAATACTCCCAAAACTAACACTTTAATTGGGTTCCAAAACGCGTTTGCTCATAGATACTAATGGGTAAGATTGATACTAACAACAATCAAATATCGAGTGCTAATCTTCACCGCTTGACAGAAATCGATTCCACTAACATTCCCCTCTCTACACAACCCCCCATTTCCAGGCATGGAGGATGAGATCTGCCCGTACGCCACCTTCCATTTGCTTGGGTTCCGCGAAGAGATGGACCCCACCAAGGCGATGAACTTCCAGACCTTCCCCCATCAGAACGGCATGGGCGGTCCGGGCCACATGGGAACGATGGGATCCAGCATGGCCATGCAGGTGCCGAATCACGTGCACTCACGCTCCGGCTCACAGTCAATGGTACAGTATGGCGCGATCGCCGACATTTTCTTTTGCTCTCAAAGGAACCCCAAACAGAAGCCCCACAAGAAGAAGCGAAAAAGCGCGCCTGCCGTCGTTTTTGTATCATATAAGAATGATGATTCTTACCTATTTCTAGCCACGCCAGAACCGGTACGCACGCAAGAACAGCCAGGGAGGACAGAGCAGCATCTACACGCCGGCACCCGAGTACGATGATCCCGCAAACTGCGCAGAGGAGGATCAATACGTACGAGCCATTCTTTCACTAGCCACGACAATTTTTTTTTTCTTCACTAATTTTGATTCTTACGCAGAGACGGTACACTCGCATCAACTCTCAGGGAGGATCGCTGTACTGTGGACCTGGACCCGAATACGATGACCCGGCCAACTGCGCACCCGAGGAAGATCAGTACGGATCACAGTATGGTGGCAACTACGGTACCCCGTATGAGCACTACGGATCACGAGGATCGGTTGGGCGTCGCAGCATTGGTGAGTGGTTTTAATAGTTTTAGGGCATTTGTCATCCTCATGTAAAGACCGTACTCTAAAAAATGCAACAGACAAAATTGATCACCAAAAATTCATTCGAGGTCGGATATTTTCAAACCCTCAGGGAATAAATAAACACATATTAGCTATGTTTTTGCGAAGTTGGTTTATTCAACCTCCTCTGCTAGGCTAAATACCCGCACCTTTGTACGCTACTTCTCAAATCCATTGCAACACTTGCACCATCTTTCTTACACATTTTCATCCACCCTTCTTCAAATCCTGGTCGTTTTTTGTAGTTGGTCCGTTTTCCGGAACTTGTCTTCCATAATTTCCCAGAATTTTACTATTGGTCGAAATTCTGGCGTATCACTTCATCACCAGTTTCTCAGAATGACACGATGTCAGATCCGGTAAAAACAAAATGTCACCTTCGTGGAACCAGAGGAAGAGCCGCAGGCGCTTCTGGAGTCATTCTTCTTTATATATTTGGCCTTTGATGGTTAGGGATACCATCTGGTCGGAGTTAAAAATCAGGACACCTGTCACAGCTACGATTATGACTAAAGTGACCAGATGGTCAGAGGTCTAACGCGGGACACAAAAAACAAAACGTTATGTATATACGTTATGTGAACATAAACCATAGTTTAGCGAGTCTAAACTGATCAGTATTATTTCTTCCTGAGTATCGGCACTCAGTTGTGATTTTTCGGTGGTTTAGATTTTGTTTACGCCCGAAAATCACTCGTTCAATCAGAGCCTGGCAGGCACGATTCAAATTCTACAATTTTCTTCAAATTACCGAATGGAATGCTCGAAAATTTCGGTTCATTTTTCATCGATTTTAATGTTAACGTATGCATTCAAAAAATGGACTAATTTCGGATGGCGATGGAAGATAATTTTATTAAGTTTATTAAGTCTACAACAAAAATGATTCAAGGATGTTGATTCGCAGCAGCAGCACTGTCAAGCAACTTGATGATTTTTCCATACTGTAAGCTCCACCCCACAGCGAAAGAGTTGGGCATCCTGAGGTACTTTGTGTCCGCCAGATATAGCCGATCTGGTATTTACAATATCATCTCTTTGCCGCTCCTTAAGCCGGGAGATCGAAGCAAGCGGCCAAACGGTAGAGAAGAATCTGGCCAAAATGGACATTTTTATGCGGAAGCGTCCGGCCGTATCTGAGCAGCAGACAATCACCCAGAAGGAGTAGCTTGAGGTGCTGGTGAAAAACTTCTTTTCGTACTCATAATGAAAGACGAGACGTACTTGATGCTAGAATTCAACGAATGGCAGGGGACCGGGTACTTCACGTTCCCCAGGTAAGCGATGACGTAAAATATATCATTCACATCAAGTTCTCGAAGAAGGCCTTCTCCGACAGACGTGAAGGGAATGTCCAAGCCGCTCTTCTTTCGAGTCATATGATGAACGGGGAGATATATAGTACGAAGTGCTGCCGGAGTTGGGAGGGTGACGTGGTCTTTATGCCGAACCTGGGATAAACCCATTATGCCAAAAGATCACTGGAGGATGGATCGGGTGGAGATAAATATTGTCGCGAAGACCACCAACCTTCCCCAGCTGCGCCCGAAAGAAAACTTTTGGGCGAATGGCCAAAATAGAGAGACAGACGACCACCAAAGCCATGAAAAGGTAAAATAACACGCTGATATATATCTTTCCATCGGCCATGCTTCAGGTTCCGGCCAACTTCTGTAAGACTGCCCAGCGCTTCATTTGCGATACTTCATCAAACAACTTTGCCTCTTTTTGTCGAGTATACACTAGTTCTTCCGGCTTATTTAAAACGTTAAGCCCTGACCGAGTTAGGGGACCATAGATGAACTTTTCGTCTGACTCACGTTGGTCCCTGTGGATCAATAGGGGACTTTTATAAAAATCATTTTCCAATTTTGTTGCTGCCGCTTCCAGTTGACACTCTCTAAACAAAAAGCCCAATGTCGGTGCGATGGAACCAGCTCTAAGTATTGATTTTTGGATGCATTAGAAGCGAAGTCTGTCAAATAAAAGTTTTTTTGAGGTTCATCCATTTAAGAAAATCAACATGGTGAAATTGTGATATTGAAATGTATTGATATCGCGGGACATTTTCGTTCCTTCTGCCAAATGCGGGGCGTTTCGCGGGACGGAATCATGTTTAATTATGACCAAACCGTTATCATTCTTTTAAGATATAAATAAATATAAATACGTTGTGTGTGGTTTGAACTTCAAGAGACCAAAAAACTCAAATCTATTTACTCAATATATTTCACGGACGATCCATGTGGTGAAAATACTCCATAGATGAAGGCTTCTATTCTGCACGAGTACAGGAAATTTTTGGACGGCTTTTGAGTCATCAAACATCATGTGCAATAGTGTGTCACAGACAATCCATAGATTAGAAGCTTTTATGAATTATGAAACGCAAGAGCACCTTCTGAAATCCGAATCTTCTGAGCAATTTAATTTTTACACGACATGATTCAGCAGGGATTTGGAAGTGGATTCCAATTGAATTCTTGCAATGTTTCAGCGTTTGGATATAATTTTCCAAATCAAATTTACCTGTAATGGTTCATTGTAGGTTTCAAACTCCTGTTTCATCAAAAAGGCCAAATGCACATACCGCCATTGGTTACCAACTCTTATGAACCCCATATGCAGCACTTAATCTCATAGTCATTACCGTCTTTCTGTTATACAATGATACTTTCGACGTAATTCGTATAGACATTTGAAAATCCACCTAGTATCGAGACAAAACACAAAAATAACCCGGTGAAACGGAAACTCAGAATGAAACAGATGTAAGATCTCGTGGAAGATGCTACTGTCACTCTCTAAACGATAGCAAAATTTTAGTCACCAATTTAGAAGTTTTTACTCGAAAACAAAATACAGAAAAAAAATCAAATGAATTATGATTCGTAAACAAAATTGAATTCCTCATAAAAATCAGGACAAATGATAGAATATGAAAAATAAATCAGGACGCCCCAAAAGAATCTTAAAATCAGGACATATTCTGCTAAATCAGGACAGATGGTATCCCCATTGATGGTGCAGTTCGTTATGTACAACTTTCTGAATTTGCCGCACCAACAGATCGCCTGCCACACCAAGTACTTCTTTGCAAATTTGGCGATCTTCTTCTTCCGGAACTTCTCCGAGACATCCAAGCGGAACGACGAAAAACTCCAGGACGATGATCTACTTAGCGTCCACTTGAATGTACGTTTCGTCGTCTATTACGATGCATTTCGGCTGCACCAACCACTCGCGGTACAGCTTCCTGGGATGGGATTCGATCGACGTATTCTATTTATCGTTACAGTTAGGCGCCTTTCTTGCCTTGAAGACATGAATTCCGGCCCGCTCCATTGTCTGCTGGACTAACCAGACAGAAGAAGTGATCTTCTTGGCCACGTCCCGATTCGAAAGGTTCGGATTGCGATTGAAGAGATCCAACACCATTCTTGCCTTCACGGGGTCGTTCGTCTTCGCTTTTCTTCTGCTGTCAGCTCGTCGTCGCGCCGTCTTGGTCTCCTTGAACAATTTTACCACACGAGACACGGTCGAATGGACGATTTCCAACTGTCGCGATCCACCTGTGGGACTAGCCTGGATTTTCCACGACTATGCCCATAATTTATGTCGAAGTACTTCATGCTTGGAAGCCATCTCGATAACCACATGGCAGATTGTGACGAAATTTTGCACATGTAAACAATACACTCTAGACTTTTATTTTTTTATGCCAAATGCCAAAATTACCTTAAAAAAATTTTTTTTTCATCAACGCGCAGCTGTTTTTAGTCCACAGTCATCAAACACGGCACCCATCCCGCGGACAGCTTTTTCATGTCCAAAATGTCGTGCAAGATGTATCCCACTCGTTCTTTTGAAATGCCTACGGCTTCAGCTGACTCGCGTAATTCAACTTCACGATCCTCCAAAACGAGTCGATGCACTTGTTTTACGATTTCTGGATTCGTAGTCTTTTTTGGCCTTCCAGAGCGAGGTGCATCTGCGGTGTTTGTACGGCCCATTTTAAATTCAACTCTACTCAAAGTTATTGATATTTCTTCTCTAAAATACTCTCTTTTCATTCGTTTCCCTTCCTTCCTGGGGTAAATATGGAAAATGTTTATTGGCTACATTTGAAAGAGCATATTACATATACATAATGTGAGATTTTCAAAACCATGTTATTTTGACGTAGGACTACGTCTTTCATTCCTATACTGGGGTGTAAGTTTTTGTTTCGAAAACGAAAGCGTTACGCCGGAGAACGAGATTTTGAGCGTTAATAGATTTCAAAACCATGGAGCCTGAAGAAATCGACATTGCAAAATAGATGCAAGCTGCGAGTACCTTTGTATTCGCTTGCGTTTCTTGAAATCGGAATGTTTCCCTAACACAAACTTCAAGACCTGGAGCCTGTGGAAATCGGCATAGCATGTTAAATGCAAACAGCGGGAATTTTTGTTCTCGCTTGCGTTTTTGCAAATTGTAATGTTTCCCTACTACAGACTTCTAAAGCATGAAGCCTGTGGAAATCGACATTGCAAAATAGATGCAAGCTGCGATTACTTTTGTACTCGCTTGCGTTTGTGGAAATCGGAATGTTTCCCTAACACAGATTTCAAAACCATGGGTCCTGAGGAAATCGGCATTGCAAATTAGACGCAAGCAGCGGGTACTTTTGTACTCGTTTGCGTTTTTGCAAATTGGAATGTTTCCCTAACACAGATTTCAAAAACATGGAGCCTAGGGAAATTGGCATTGCAATATAGATGCAAATAGTGATGTCTAAATTTTTCATTTATTCGATTATCGATTGGGACATTTTTCAGTATTCGACTCATTCGAATAATTGTCTTTAAATATTCGATCAATCGAGCGAATATTTAGTTTTTGTAAAAATCACGTATCACGTTATCATTCTGGCCGCGTGGTCTATCGGGTTGTCGATGTTAGATGGCTGGATAAAAAATGTTGGGTAAAAAAAATCATGCTGCCAAATTCTTAACCCAAAAATGTATTAACATTGAGAAAGATTCCTTCTTTCATTAATCGCGATTACAGTGACAATTATTCGATGTATTCATATTTTGATTTCAAATTATTCGATACAAAATTACTCGATTATAATTTCAGATATTCGATTATTTGAATTAATCGAGCGATTAACCGACGTCTCTAGATGCAAACTTGCAAACTTTTGTACTTGCTTGCATTTTTGCAAACCCTAATTTTTCCCAATACAGATTCCGAAACCAACAAGTTGGGAAAATCAGGCATTGCAAATACATTCAAGTCGGCACAAACGGGTACAAACGCAACGCTTTGGCTCGATTATGCTAGACTTCATTGGAAGATATCTCTTCATGTCGCCAGCTCACTGAACATCTACGCATACCGCAAAAGGTAAAAAGTGGATAACTATTTGCTACGATAACTACTACCATAATGCATGAATTAACTTAAATTGGGATTTGTTTGCAATTGACTTCGTAAATAGTTTCATTCATTCACTAGTTTAATCAATGCACACAAAAGATAGCTATGCGCAGCGGCGATGTCGTACCCAATGAGGAACATCCGAGGTAGAATTATTGTTAATTGAAGAAATACAATTGATTACTAAACCAACGGCAGTCCTACGTCAACCTTGCGGTTCTACCATAAGTATAATCTATCCATAGTTTTTTGTGTTGGAATGAACTAAAACTGAAATCATGAGTTTTTGGAAGAAGAAACTTCTATAACTTTGAGTAGGATTAAAATACTGACAATCGCTGCATCGCAAAAGTTGGTCTTGATAAGCTTTACAAGTCGTCGAAGACAATTTTGATCTAGCATTTGAAACATGAAAGTTCATTTTTTCTTGGTCACTCTATTACAGCTTAGTTTGAAAGCGCTAAAAACAACTTTGTGGAACATCTTTATTCTCTAGACAAAAACTGTCTTCGACAAAGTTATTACATATGATAGAGCGTGAATGAATCCGTGATCGTTGCTGGATAGTTTTTTTTTAAATGGAACCATATAACGGCAGAACTACAAGTTCGAACATCTTTGTTCGATTTGTCTCCTTTCTTATATACCGGAAACATATACGCAATTTTCCAAAGGATAAAGAATTTGTCGTTAGACAACTATAGGCCAAATAAGTGGCGGAGCGGGGCGAGCAACGACCGGAGGCATTTTTTCTAGTACGAATGAAGGGATCCCATCGGAGCCAGCTGTCAATAGCCTTGAATAGCACTAACGTTCCCAGAGGAAATTTTGCCGTCTCAACGTAGGTATTACTAGCGTAATTTTTATTAATACTTAGTTGAGATTTCTTATGCCAAATAACACGTCTTGAATGTATTTGTGAGTGGCAAGCTCTAGAATACGCGTGATTACAGTGCAAGTCAGAAGAAATTTCTTTGAAGAAAAATCTCCCGGTCAGAACTAATTCGATCCCGATCGCCGGCATGATAATGTGTGACCTTAACCACTCGGCCACTGGAGCACCTGATATTTGCATCTTCGCACTTCGGATTTGATTTCAAATTTTGCTGGAGTCTTGTCTGATGTTTAGCAAAGCTGCGTCTACTTTGTAACTTATAAATTAGTTTACGATAGTGTTCTCTAAGCGATAGAACAACGTGATTCGGGATGCAACATGTTCTAGCCCTGGAATACTCTCTGAGTACTGCTATTTTTAGGGTCTTCAGTTGTTTAAGCTCTTTTGTCATCCACGGAAAACAGTTGTTGGATGAATACAGTTTTGGAACATGCTTGTCGATGCCTGTATCTCGAATACGATGCGGAGGAATGTAGACGGCACACCGGTACAGCTTACGATCGTTTAGTGCCAAAGAAATCCAGACTTGTTCCACACCAGTCTAACGAGCATTGTCGAGCATAAGCGTCGTCCAGCTTCGGCGAACTGCGATGGCAACGCCTCATACTGTCATCTTTCGACTATTCAAAGGATTCTGGAAGACATCATAGCCTGGACCAAACAGTTGATGTGAATGGTTGCGTTCGTCCAATCAGGTCTCAGAGAGGATAATGATATCGTAGACCTCACTCGAACACGCGAGACGGTAGTCAGCACTACACCATCACCGACGACTTGGTAATGGTGTAGATCTGGAGACCAAAGAAATATCAAGCATCGGGGGATTCTCGACTTCTGACCACAGGTCCGGGACGACTGTGTTGACTGGAAGCGCGACTGGATCAAAGCTGTGTTGTGAACGTCCCGGATAAGATTCGATGGACACTATGCCTTATGTGCGTGGTGCAGATGTTTCGCCAAATTGTTGGAAATTTCTGGAAGCGGAATGGCGATCAGCATATGAGAGTTCATCATAGCGAATGTACTAGCCTGAAAGAGCGAGTTGAAGGACCTCGACTACTTATTCGACAGTTGGGTCGCGACGACTGAAACGAACGTTGGCAGCAAGTGACCGGATTGTGTCGAGCAGAGCAGAGACCTCCACACAGTTCTCTAATGTGCGTCGCGGTATCCTTAGTCTTACATAACTGTTTCTTCAATGTGCTAATTCGGTCTCAGTTGAGGCTTCCAATAATTTGCATCAGTTCGATTGTCTTGGAATTAGCAGTAATAAACTCTCGGCCAAGTCGAAGAAGAGAGGGCTTTGGCTTTGACTTCTGCATTCAATCCGATTTCAAAGGAGTTTATCGATTGAGTGCTTATGCGTTCTTCATCCACCATTCGAGCAACTTCAACATGGTCAGTCCCATCGGGTAGTAACATCAGGAGAGATATGAGAGAGATAGAGTCAAAATCTTTGGCTGGAAACAGCGAACCTGATCACGAACGTCACGTCACGGTGAAAACGAAACGAAGCGCATATAACCTTGCATACAAATCATTTCGTTTTCAGCGTGAAGTGACGTTCGTGATCAGGCCCAGTAACAACGAAATGTCCAAGCGACGGTGACAGCGATCCGGGAGTGCCAAAAAAAAAGAGTCGGCGGCGGCGAGCAGTAACAATCCCTGTTGAAGTATACTTGGACGATCTAGGTGTCATCGAGCTGGAATTGATTAACGCTGCGACATTCGATTTGATTTCCTTCTTCAACTCGCAGAGTATCTCTTGGTCCATGCTTCTTAATATCTTGTGCGCATAAATCGCTTCCTCTTGGCCAGATTCGTTAGCCGCACGTACTGCCAACCTCACGCGCATATCATTTATTACTTGCATATCCAGAATATCTGATGATTTGATAATCTGAACTTTGTCGAATGCGGATTAGGGGATACCGCAGCAGGAAGGATGAAAATCCTCCTTTGGCTGGTCGAACTCATATTGAACAATTGTATCGCAAGATACACAAGTATTGGTTCTCCTTTTGTCCCGAAAATGTCGCTTCATGCGGAAAAATTGGCGTGGAGGGGATTTAGGTAGATGTTAACTAGTGTCAACCTAAGACAAGAATAGAGGCGAATGAACTGCAAAGATTAAAGCCTTTTAAAAACAAAGAATCGAATCGAATCTAAGACAAGACAAGCGAGCAACAGGGATGTCGAACCACTCGGGATGTCAAGTTACCAAATGGGATAAAGGTTCTGAAGATTATTTTTTCACATCCTTAACGTATGTTTTCGTATCATATATTCTATGAATAATTATATTTGGATGATGTTAAGCAAAATTGTTGCCTATTTCACAACAAATTGTATGTTTCTGTTATGCTTTATCATGACTGTGTTAGTAGGTATTTTCAAATATTATTGACAACCCTTCAAAATTGACCAATCAGCAGCTAGTCCGAAATCGACCCCCTATTGTTTCGTCTTGTCTTGGGTGTCAACAAAACAAAAATTGCACATTGTAACACGTTTCAAGCGCTCAAGGATACGGTTATCGAACGAATCAATAGAATATACGGATCACAATTAGAGGTTTACGCTAAAATACGAAACAAAACAAAATTATATATATATGATATATATGGTACGGCAATATAAGATTAGTTCGAGTGATCGAAACAAGAGACACGTTTCAAATAAGCACGCATTACTTTGCCACATATGTACACAGCCCAGACCGAGATGGATATAGATCTCCTTTATGCTGGAAAGTGTTTTCTAAGAGTGAAATTAGAAAACATTTTCCAACTTCAATTTTAAATGCGATGTAATATGAAATGCTTTCTGGCAACGATAGTTTGGGTGTATATTTATATGTATAATTATGTATAAATTTAAAAATATACGTTTTTTCCACAGGCTCTCCTGAACCTCCACCACCGCCACCACGCAATCACGACACGAGCAACTCGTCATTTAACGACTCCAAGGAAAGCAATGAGATTTCGGAGGCAGAGTGCGACCGAGATAACGGACCCCGAGGCAATTATGGCGGTAAGTCTATAACACCATTCTATCCACCCGATTATCCATAGTGTTCATAATCGTATCATCTCAAACTACGATCAGATTGGCATACCATACCACTATGACAAACAATTTCCCACAATCGATAAAACTATAAACACCAACGGACAAGTATCGAGATGTGTTTCTCATTGTCGACGTTTGTTTTTCTCTTTCACACAATATTTTGGATTTTGATCCACGTGTGCTTCTCAATCACAATAAATCAACCATTTCGCCAACCCAAAAGAACCAACCGAGGGTGAGTGCCGGCGAATGTCGTTTATGTCCTGAATGATACGTTTACTACCAACCAATGAGTTTTAACCATCTGAAATAGAAACTTAGCCATCCTAATTTCTACTCACAATTCATTCCCATTCATCTGTGTTTTCGGATAATCACAGTTTATGATGTCCCAACTAGAATAGAACTCATATAGACCCATAATGCTACCTCGAGTGACGACCGTTTCTCATCTTTTGTCACTATATTTAGAAAAAGTCTCACAATCATTGGATAGAATCATTATGTCCGAGTTATCTTAACGTGCTCTCGTTCTAATGAATGAATAAATTTTCCGCGTGTTCAATTTGTGTATTCTAATCTCTTACGTTTAGTGTGTGAATGTCAGATAATAGCACCTCAAATCAATCGCATGCTGTGTTTAATCACAATGTTTAGTTGTTCCGAGTTCAATCGCCCTTTTATGTGTGGATCCGTTTACGAGTTGTGGAAAATTGGGTATCGGATTATAACATCGGATGTTAACTCATCTCACACTTTCCATTTCACCATAATTTATCATTTCATTCTGTTTTCTTCTTCTGTTAAAAACAACTGTTTTTCTTTATAAACTCTCTCTTCTTTGGTCCGATAAAAATGAAAACATGTAACCCAACAGCAACGGCGAAATCCAACGACGCTCTGAACGGAGAGGAAACAGAAAAATTACTGAAAAGGTAACTATATCATCTTGCATGCATTCGAACTTTTAATATTAGAATCAGTAGATAGATTGATAGTTAGATATGTAGCGAAATTCCTCGGTGTGGCCTAACATAATCACCAACAACAGATCATTCAAACTCCCGTTGTCACGCGTAATGAAGAAGAAGCTTTTAGTGCTTTCCGTTCCCTGGCTTACTAACTCCAATAACTAAGTAAAAACGGATGTGATAACCAGCTAGAGAAAATAGGGGGTATGTAATTGCGATTTGCGTGGTTTGAAACTTAAATGCATGGGTGAAACAGATGTTTCTAACACGAGAGGAGCGAAAATTAATGGTTGGGGTATGTAAAACGTTTTGTCCCGAGTGAGTGATTTTGTGTGAATTTAGTCCATATTTATACTTATGTTTGAGTGCGTATTTTTTATTTCAATATGTATAAAGTTTTTAAATTGAGCATGATCGAAAAGGAATTATTTTCTTGTGAAAACGTTGCAATATTTGAAAAAATTCTGAAGAATTTAATTTCTATTGGTAATTACGAATTTACTATTAACTATATTAAGGGCATGTCAGATGTATTATTGGCTGTGATCGAACAATGAAAATCACTCAGTGAAGAATCTAATTTGTATAATTACATTTTGAAAAACAAAGTTCTACATGTTATTCAATAATATTATCCACCCTATGACAATGAATATTTTTCAGAGGTGGAAAAGGGAAAAAAACGAAAATCATAAATGATTCCGCATGTGAATGTAACTTTTGCGGCTTAAGTACTTTGAGTGGCTCAATTCCGAAATTTATTTCAATGGTGGTTATATTACGGTATGTTGAGTTACGTCAAAGGGATATTAGCATGTGTGTACACATTTGTTTGTGGAAAAATTAAATTATTGAAATAATTGTTCTTGTTACGTTACGCAATCTGCGTGCGCTCTCTACTCCAAAACAACGACTCGAGATGCTGCAAGAAAATTTATTATCAAGCTAGAGAGAAACAACAGAGATGAAAATAGAAATAGGGGATACAAGGTTCGATATCGATGAAAAGAAGATTGAACTGAAAGGAAAAAGTAAATTGAATCGCTATACGCTGTTATAAAATTAAGAGTTGAAAATTGAATCAAGTAAAATCGATTCAATTTAAATTTATTTGATCATCGTGATAGTTGAAGGTGAGATTGATGTAGGATCTATAGCATGAAATTCAAATCAAATTTATCCTTCGGAACAATAGGTTCAAATATTAGAAGCAGAAGGTGAAAAATAGACCGTGGAGGAGACTCAAAGTAGGATTTATTATAAAAATTTAATACGCGATTATAATAAAATCTTTGCAGGATTTTTTAACCATCCCACTATATGAAAAAAGTTGGTTCATTTTATTCAAAAATTCTATTAAAATTTATTAAAAAATTCTCGAAATGGACAGTGAAATATTAAGATCACATCCAATGCATGATGGAAAGCGATGGGAAGAGTAAGTTTTTATGACATAAAGTTAACGTTAATAACTATTCTTGCTGCGAATGGATTTTAACGATTTACACACCAATCGAATCGGAGATTTGTTTGATATTCTATACATTACAATCCTATAGTCTGCATATGGTTTAAATTGATGAAAATTGGAAGCATTCCCATTCCGCCATACATTTGTTTTGTCCATTTGTGTGCTTTCCCGAACAGAGCTGTCAATAACGGGCAACTTATGCAGCCGCTAGAACAGAAACGGAGACGAATGAATCACTAGATTTGAAGTCTCCGTAAAGAAAGGAGAAGAAGAAGAAAAAGAATAGAAACAACGAAGGGGGATAGCGAAAGGAGAATATTTGCGAAGTAAACTCCACGCTTGCATAGTAAGTTAGCTATCGATAGTGTATAAGTATTACATCTCATCTGAGAAAAATTCTCAGAATCTTTTCTTGCCCGAAAAAACAAAGGTCTGGATGCCTCTCGTTAAGCACTCAGTGCAATGCGTGCATTGCTATAAAGCAACAAATTGCGACATATAACCAAAGGCAAGAAAGAATCGTTGCTTCTCGAAATGATACTACAAAACCACGCAAGTCATTAATCCTTTTCAGGGTCTCCGGATTTTTTCACTAAAGAGTTATTTATGAAATTTCGACGTATTCGCAAATAATATCCGAAATGATAAACCAACAAATCAGAAAAAAAAGATTACGTAGTCCTACGTCCTAAGCGGTCGTGTCTCGGATACAACCCCTTGTTGTGCGGTCACAAACGAATCAATAAATTTGTTAATTTATTCTCACAACCGTGCAGTATACTTTCGAGTAATAAATTACAAATTTCCTGAGAATAACATGGGTTACTTAAGAATATGTTCTGTATAATTAATAAAGGAAACTGACTTTTGGTGATTCGTTATCGCACTAATTTGTTTAGCCAGTTTTTACTCGCGGTGAGATTATCGATCTCAATCAATCTGGAAACTCCTTTATGAGTAAATCATTGGTTTTAAGTTCTATTGTTATTAAACTTCAATGATGTACAATGAAAACTAGATATTTGAATTTTCAATTTCATCCGTTCATCACTTTTTTACACCCATCTATTGTTTTTATAATTGTTTATATTTATAACCGTTGACAACCCCATGTTCGACACATGGGCGGGATCGTGTTCACGCATTTCTGTCAACCGTAGTAGAAACGCTGGGGCTCGTCGGGTCACGTGGCGGGCTCAACAATCCCTCGAATTTTTTCTCTCGCTTTCTCTGTTTGTTCTATTTCAGTTTGCGGAACAGACAAAAGATGAGAGAATGCGAAATTATTCCTCTCGCAAGCGATAACTTCTGCGCTTCCTACATTGCACACCTGTCCATATTTCTCTCTAAAATACCTAAAATACCAACGACGATATATCGTTGCGCCTCCGTTGGGACCTTATTGTACTCATCACAAGAGATATGTGTTTCAAAATAACTTTATAGAATGTTAAAATGGTTCATATTCGACGCAACTCAAATGCAAAAATGGTTAATAGATTTAACTTTTTGTTATATTTTATGCTGATTAGTGCCGCGGGTCTGTATATGTTAAGACGCGTCCACATTACGCCAATCGGTAACCGGCCTTATGCGTCCGGTGAAGCCGAATAAGTGTGGACGTGCCGTCCGGGCTTGCCGACGTGCCGAAAACCGAATTAGTGGCCAGAAAACTAACTATAAATATCTATAATAACACTTATATTTTTTTTAGTGACGTACACTCTGTCCAACTTCTATAAGACTACCCTGATTCTATTTCGTTGCATCACAAACAGTTAGAATTTCAACAAGATACATTCATACATTGTTGAATACTTAGAATAAAGTATATTGACCGTCAATTTCGTTCAAAAGAGTTGTTTTTTTATTTGTTGTGCTCAAATACGATAATTTCAGCTGTCCAGTTTCTATAACACAATTTCCAAATTCATATGTATTATAAAAATTCAAAACGATCGGCTGATTTACATGTCAATAATTGGTAACCTTGCCATTTCGGGTCAAAACCTGGAAAATTCGTGTTGGAATACTATTTACAAAATTCTGCTGAACGGATTTCTCAATAGTTTTCCATGTTTCCGAAATTGCGATCATGAGCTCTTCAATCGTGGTGTACTGTTTTCCCTTAGTGTAGATTCTGCGTACAAGGATCCGCCTAAGATTTTCAGCAGGATTCAAGTTTGGAGAGCGAGCCGACCAGTCCAAAAAATTAAGTTTTTGGTCCTTAATCCATTGCTTACTTTCCTTGCTGGTATGAATAGTAGCATTATTTTGGTGGAATGTAAACTTTTTGTGACGATGTCCACGCAAAAACGGTGTGAGAGAGGATTCCAGAACATGAACATGAATGATGTGAAATCTATCTTGAGCTTTCGGTTTGCACAGAATCCCGCCCAAACCATGCACGAGCCTCCACCAAAACAAACCTCTGCAAATTCGCCGATTCGGCTCGGTATTCTTCGCTTAGGCATGTTCCTTTCGCCGGTACTAAAAGGGTTAAGTTTTGAAAAAAATGGGTTTTTATTCAATAACTGCGTACTGCGTACTCCATACTTTACAGATATTTTTCGTTGAGGTTCACTACGTTTGAAGTTACGTACAATAGAATTTCGAATCCACATTGAAATTTTGTGTCCGCCCATTTTTCATCGAATGATATACAGTATAAAAAGGAAGAATTGAATTTTTTCCCTGATCGGTGAAAAAATTCCCTGATTTTCAAGGCTTTTCCAGGTTGTCGACACCCTATACAAGTGAGATATGGAGGAAGAGTCTGATACACACAATACGGACACTAAATAGAAGGGGTGATTATCTGAGCAAAAAAATCAAGAATACTATTCCAGGCGCGCTCAATTTATAACAGAAGAGAAAATTTCAAATTAAATTTGAGACATCATTCTGCACTCACACGCCTACAAATTGAAGGGCACTCAGTTCTTTCAAATGCTCGATTTAAAAAAATCGTCAAGTTTGAATCGACCAAATCATAACCGTAACATCTTTTATTTCTTTTATATCTACCTATTTCCGTTTACAGCATTGCATTATTGAGAAATGACTCGACAAACCGAATATTAACTTGCGATGCCCTTGTTCAAATTATTGTTCCTAATGCCAATCTAATCTGTTCTGCGATTCTCAAACTGGAGGGATCGGGTTGACATTCCTAGATTGGGGTAGCCAATCCATTATCGTAATATTATTATTTTTGAGGTTTGAGCACAACACCGGTTTATTCGGGGGTTTTTATTTCATCAAAAAAAATATCTTATCGGCTTCCTCCATTCAGTAAGAAATAACGGTGTGTGCTGTCATTATTCGAGATGTTATTGTATTAGGTTGGGGAAAAATAAATCCGTTATTCTTGCATGAAATTCAAAACTTTATTTAAGATGTTTCGGATTGTCCGATTTGGATCAAATATGCACCGTTTTGATGATTATGTTGTTGCCATTTGAAAGATAAGATAAATGATGTTGGTTTGCAATAGAAAATATGATTTTGGTTTGTCCATTTTTTTCAATGCTCTACTTCAGCGCATTTGTGTCAAATCAGGTATTGAAATGTTTTCAAACATATAAAAAAAATTGTCTTTTTCATGCTTTACAGCAGTTTTATGTGATATTTTTACGGATTCGCGTTTTTTAAAGGTTTTAAAATTCATCTCCTATTGGTGTCAATACGCCTCTCATTTTAGCTAACTTGTATCAATCACCAGATGATTATTTGGTACGTATTCAGATTTGGCGCGCTGCTTTTTTTTTGTTTGTTTTGTTGTCCTTCCCACGAAGCAGAAATAAAGTTTCTCTGTGTTGAGTACTGTTCACCTTTTAACCCTTTCGCTACGAGCGTCGTTTATAGATGACATCCGCGACGAGCTGTGTGTACGAGCGTCTTCTTTAGACGACATGAGAGTGATACTGCACATCGATCACACCAGCGCGATGTGGATACTTTTCGGCATAGTGCTCCGTAAAGCGGTAGCATTCCGGCGGAGCACACTGCCGTATTGAAAGGGTTAAATGCCCACAAAAAAGCAACATTCTGAAGAAAGCCTGAATTACAGTTCTTGGATATTGCCGTGGGTATACAAAAATCGTGATACTTTTAGAACAGTGCTTGTAGATAGAGTGGTCGACTCTATCCCATTCCATTAAGCATTTCCATAGCCATAGCTGATTTTGCTTCGTACTACGAAGGGATTTCTCTAGAGATAGACAATAGGCAAAAATCGAAGATGAACCAAAACATGTGTAAGAAAACAATTGTCAAAAATTAACTGAACATTCAAAATAGCCGTACTTGTCAGCATAAGTGGGAGACATGAGTACCAACATAATGGGTCTGATCACGAACGTCACTTCACGGTGAAAACGGAATGAAATGCATACAAATCGCATACAAATCTTTTGTTTTTCACCGTGAAGTAACGTTCGTGATCAGGCCCAATGCAAAAAAAAATCCTGAATCGAAAATACGTAACCCGCGTAAATTCGAAAGTCGCGATACTTTTTGAACAGACCTCGTCAGAAAATACGTCATGTCGTCTCTATCATAAAATAACGCTTCTTCTTCTTCTTGAATGGCGTTAACGTTCCCTGTGGAACTTTTGCCGTCTCAACGTATGTATTAACTAGCGTCATTTATTAATACTTAGTTGAGATTTCTTAAGCCAAATAACACGCCTTGAATGTATTCCGAGGGGCAAGCTCTAGAATACGCGTGACCACAGTGCAAGTCGAAGGAATTTCTCTGACGAAAAATCCCCCGGCCAGAACGGGAATCGAACCCGAACACCCGGCATGATAATGTGAGACGCTAACCACTCGGCCACGGGTGCACTAAAATAACGCATTATCTTCGAATTATTACAGTTTTTAGGTAAGTTTGCCATAAGATGCGCTCTACTCACGTGAACACATTCCTCGTACAGCGAAATTTCACATCACACTATCTTTACGTAACTTCAAAGCCTGGGATAAGAAGCCTTTTGAATTGGCAATAAACTCAAACAACGAGAAATATAACATCTACTTGAAAATTCGATTTTTTGAAATGATAATTTCTAAAATCACACAAATCATAATCATTTTTCGGACAAACCATGAGCATAATTTCTCTTTGAGGAATATCGTTAAAAAAAACATGAAAATTTGGATAATTTGAACGCTTTTTAGTATTATTAGCAACTAGAGACATAGGGCTTTTCAACATACCTAAACTTGTCTCGATTATATGTGATTGTATGATACTCAGAATGCATTCAAGACGTGTTATGTTAGAAATCTCAATTAAGTACTAAGAAAAAATGACGCAAGTAATACTACGTTGAGACGACGAAGTTCCTCTAGGAACGTTAGTTAAGAAGATGAAGACCAAGCTATTACCATCCTTTTCTTACATTGCAAAACTGATATGAAACTGGGACCAAGAGAAGATTGTGAAAATCGATTACTATAGTTTTTCGTCAATAATGAGTAATGACCAATACTTCTATGAGAGAGACAATCTGCCTTTTAAATGGCAACAAATTCAACAACATAACGGCGCATATTTGATCTCAATTGGACAATCCGAAACATCTTAAATAAAGTTTTGAATTTCACGTTAAAATAATGGATTTCTTTTTTCTCAATCAGTATATAAGATGATCCATAATTTCCTTCACGAGAAGTCAAAAGTATAACTTGACTTAAACGGTACAGCTGTCGTCCTTGCTTAAAGGATAATAGAGCCATCTCTTAAGTCGATTGAGTGTGTCTTTCTCTTTAGTGAACAAGAATAATCTCCCCTGTCGAGTAGAAATTGAAACATTGCCTTGTTGTGATCAATTTCCATACCATAATTGTTATAAATTGTTAACGATTTTTGTTGCATTGTGGACCGAATCGTAACCCACAGTACGCACTCTCAATTTCAGAACATTGGAGTTGATTGACGCCTTTTATCGTTATTCCAAATCTGTTTCGTATGTTTTGTATAATACTAGGGCAAATGATGTTGGTTTGTTCAGTCGAAAATCTGATCTTGGTTTGTCCACTGTTTTGAATGCTCTAGTTCAGCGCACCTGTGTCAAATCAAGTGTTCAAATCGCCAAGAAAGCTTCCGGATGGGTATACGAACATCGCTTGCTAAAGGAAACTATCCAACGTAATCAAATATTAACATATATGACTCCAAACAGTAAACAATACGTGAACCCCCTTAGCGCGAGCCCTGCTTTATGCTGCCTACGCTTAATTTGCATTGATTGGGATAGGGTTTGCCAGAGCCCCGGTTTCAACGCGCTCCTAATCAAGGCGGCTAGAAGTATATCCTAAGGTGAGGTCGTTTCGTCACTAAGTTGGTTAGGGGAGCGGTATATGAAAACAATACGGAAGAAAGCAGAAGGGGAATTATTTGCATGAAGCGTGAAAGACACAGACTGATCCCGAGCGAGCTTGGACACAAGCGTATTGTGTTTTGTTTACAAACAAAACACAGTATTCCAAGATGGCTGAAGAGCGGTTTTAGCAAGTTGGCTCACCTTAGGATATACTTCTAGGCGCCTTACTCCTAATTTGGGCTTCCTAAAAGTAATCGACTCAACCATATTCTGCGCAGTTAAGACTTTCCAAAGTTTAAACCATTCTGTAATCAAAATGTGCAATGTGCAAAAAATGCATCATATCACAAAACAATTAATGTGGTCTTGAAACTATATCATTGTAACATTGGAAAACCATAAACAATGCTTCATCAAACTATTTAAAAAAAATTTTTGACGTAGAACTATGTCTTTCAGGAAGGGTGCCAAATCAGAAAACAGGTCATGTTTTTATGAAACAAAGTTAACGTTAATAACTATTTTCACTGTTAACGAATTCTCATGATTTGCATACCAATAGAATCGGAAATTTTCAAAGATTTGTTTGATATGCTATACATTACAATTCGCTAATCTCTAAACGGTTTAAATTCATGACAACTGGAAGAACTTCCTATTTTCCCACACTTTTGTTCTGCCGATTTGTGTGCTAACCCTACCCGTATTTCGAATACTTAACTCTAACATTTCTCAACAGATCGGAAAGATGTTTGCATCAATTGATAGGAAATATATATTTCTACGCGTCTATAACAATTAATAAAATGTTATTTTTCATGAGATAAACAGTTGAATAACTGTAAAATGTCAAGCGTTAACGCCCTAACTGCCAAGTTTTGATTGGCCCGATTTACGGTTTCCCCAACACAGACTTCAAAATCGATGTACATATGGAAATCCGCTTTGGAAATATACATGCAAGTAGGGGTTATTGTAGTTCCCACCGAGCTGAGTTTCCCTAACACGGACTTTAAAATTAAAGTGTCTGGGGGAATCCGCTTTGCAAGTACAGGGTGGGCCATTTAAAGTGGAAGGATTTGTTTTTGCAATAGCAAAGTAAAGAAGTGGAATTTAAATTTTTTTTTTTTGAAATTCATTTATTTTGGTCCAAGGAGATTTGTTCTAACTACTTTTTGATTATGATATCTCGTAAATGACCGCCTCTGGCCTTGACCGCAAAATGTGCCCTTTTTTCGGCATTTTCCATCACTTTGCCCAATGTTTCGGCCGATATGGCAGCAATTTCTTGTCGGATATTGTCTTTCAGCGCAGCCAGGGTCCTTGGTTTACCAGTGTATACCTTGGATTTTAAATATCCCCATAAAAAAAAGTCAGGAGGCGTCAAATCAGGTGATCTCGGTGGCCAGTCATAATCGCCGTTTTTCGATATAAATCTTCCGGGGAACGTTTCGCGCAATAATTTGGTCGTGGCAGCCGCTGTATGGCATGTAGCGCCGTCCTGTTGGAACCAGTAATTGTCCAATTCATTTTCACGAACAAATGGCAATAAAAAGATGCCTAACTCTTGCAAACGATGGCGACCTGATGTCGATGGAGTCTCTGCAACACTGGCTCGAACGGCATCAATATTCTTGTCGAAACGTCTTGGTCGTTGTCTGGACAGATGACTGGCATTACCAACACTACCAGACGATATAAATTTGGCATATAATCGACGTATAGTGTTGTCTCCAGGCGATGTTTTAACTTTATTTTTATTTTTCCACGCGCGTTTAGTTAACACAATTGAGAAGTTATTTTGAATGTACAGCTGAACAATTTCAGCGCGTTGTTTAGGTGTGTATTGTTCCATGGTTGAAATTGTACTGAAATGACGCTTCCAACGTGGTATGACATTTGTTAATCTGACATCTCTGTCAAAAGTTATGGGGTTGCCAGATGCTTCCACTTTAAATGGCCCACCCTGTACATGCAAGTCGGGGGTATTTTTTGGTGTTGAGTACTTTTGTACCTGCTTGTCGTTGTATTGTGACAGGAATATGGTTCCCTAAAACGAACTTTAAAACTGAGAAGTCTGGAAAATCGTCATTTCAGATACTAGCGGTGAATGAATTTTTGCGGTACGAGAACTACGTAAACATGAGATGTGAAATACTTTCAGAGGTAAATGTAAAATACAATGATCGTTTGACAATTCTTCCGTTCACATATTTTGGTAGTCCTAGACATCATATCAAACTCAAATTTATTAGTAACGAAAAACATAATCTACTACGAAAATTCCGATGCATTTTAAAATAATATCAAGTGGACTGCATAATATAGTTGCGTAGTTCTACATCGAAAATATGCGGTCGTGTCCTACATACAACCCCTTAATTTTTTTTTTTTTAAACATGATTCTAATAATGCACTGTAATATTCTTGACTCTACCCAAGTGTATTCCTAATTCTGTAAATTTGTTAATAAGGTTATTTTATTTATTCATTGGCAAACAAGTTTCACGTTTCATTCAGTCTGAGTCATTTCTACTCCCCATTGACCAACCATCGGGAGCGCTATTTGCAATTTCCGCAGGAAGGCATCGTTTTTACTGGAATATTACCAATGGCGGTGCTGATACACCAGCCGCACTAGATGAAAATAGCACTGTGTTGCATTTCTTCTCCGAATTCACGTTTGAAGTATGGACGAAGTTTTCACCAGCTGGTGCCAAAATCACTTCCTTTGTTGAAACAAGTCTTATGGGAGGATTCGTCCATGTTGGACACACGGGTAGAATCTTCTAAGACGTATCTGCTTGTCGGACGTAATCCTCTACCCCGTGGAACCACTTCCGGATTTTATGCTCCGTAACATAAGTTCGCTACTTAGAAGCACACTTGGAATTCTTGACTTGATGACGGGATGACGTCTTAGAAAACCTTCACCCACTTGTATAAAAATCGAACAAACCAACACCATTTACCTTATTTATATCCCGAAAACATTCGAAACGACGGCGATTCTAAGGAGGTATTTCAAACAGCGATATCGTGGACGTGAAAATAACAGCTTTGCTACCGCTTTAAAAGTGAAAGATGGCTTTAGAACAGAAAAGGAAATTTGTAAAAAATTTGGTTTCTGTAAATGGTCGGTGTTAATTCAGACCGGACCATGTGACATTTTTATGATTTCGAGAAAAACGAACATAAAGTTTAATGCTCTGTAATTTTCAAAGCATTTATTTTTTTCGTTCAATATTGTTCTCAGAAATGTTAGCTACTCTCTGGCAAAACTTTGACGTATGATAGTTGTAAAGAAACATCAAGTATCATGCCAAAAAATGCAGTTATTTGGCTGCCTATATGTACATGGTCCATTCTGACTGATTCAAATGAAGCATTTTTTTAAGAGTTGGTTCACTATGACTGAACAATTTCGAAATATTTCTCAATCAATTAATAGTTGTGAGTCAAAGTGTGCCATTCTGCTAAGGACCGTATCGTTAATTATGGGTACGCTCAAAACACAGCTTTATTTCAAATATTGCATTTATTTTTCAGTTCTGATATCAAAATATTGTATCTTATGAATGAAAGAAAGGAGTAACAGTAAAAAATAATCAAGATTCTGATTTTCGCGCCAATGATCGCACCTGCTTCTTGATGTCCCTCATTAGGTTCTGGACAACCGTCTCATCGACTTGTTTGCTCACATTTATCCAATCCTTTTTGAACTGCTCAAGGTCATCGGCTGCCTTGTCCTTCTTCCGCAGTCGTCCCTTCATCAAAGCCCAAAATTTTTCAATAGGTCTTATTTGCGGACAATTTGGAGGATTCATCTCCTTTTCCACAAAATCGACATTATTCTCGCGAAACCAATCCAAGGTCAAACGTGCATAGTGGCATGATGCCAAATCAGGCCAAAATAGTGTCGGACCAGTGTGCTTTCGGATGAGCGGTAACACACGCTTTTGGAGACATTCTTTCCGGTAAATTTCACCATTCATATTCCCGAGAGTGAAGAAAGGAGATGATTTCATGCCACATTGACAAACAGCTTGCCAAACCAGCACTTTCTTACCGAATTTTTCGCAAAAAATTGACTTCTCCGCGTTCGGGACATCTGTTCCTTGCTTTACAGTGTAAAACTGTGCCCCAGGAAGAGTTTTGTAGTCCAGTTTGACGTAGGTTTCATCATCCATGACGATGCACAGTTCGCGTTTGCTTAAAATCCCATCGTAAAGCTTACGGGCACGGGTTTTCACGGAACTTGCCTGAATTTGGCTGCGTTTGGGACATTTTTGCTTTCTATATGCCTTCAGTGAGTTACGTTCTTTGGCACGTTGAACCATACCGATTGATGTTCCACACTTTTTTGCGCAATCCCGTATCGATAATTCCTTTTTTCTTTCAAATTGCCTGCAAATCTTTTTATCCAAGTTTGGCTTGGATGGCCCAGGTTTTCTGCCGCGACCGGGTAGATCCTTCAATGTATTATACATACCAAATCGCTTGATAGCGTTTTGGACCGCATGGACGCTTACTCCTTCCGCCTTCGCCAATTTTCTCATTGATATTCCTGTTTCGGAGCAGTATCTGGTCACAATGGATTTTCGTTTTTCTTCTGTTAGCCCTCTCATGATTGCACTTTTAGGAAAAAACGATCTTTTAACAATGCTAACTGAACGCTAACTGTGTCAACAACAGGAGAAAAATAAACAGCTGTCAAAACAAGCTATAGTCTTTTTCAGACGGAGACTCTAAGGCGTACCCATAAATAACGATACGGTCCTTATGAAAATTAGAGCAGGAAGGATTGTGAGTTTGGCACTGCATAAACATTTGTGTGCGTTCAGCATAATAGTCTCTACCATCTACTGTTGGCATGAATATGATTGCACGGCAAACATGTTAAGCATAAACTTCCCATTTTCATCAATTCAATCGTCAAATTTGAATTTATTGTCATCGCTACAGCCTAAATCGCACTCTGAAATAGTACATTTTGCGACCATTTCCAATGAAGACCAGCATTTTTCACTGATCCGTTCGGAGTCGGAGTGGAACAAGTTTATTTTTTAATATACTCCGAAGTGCACATTTTACACTAACGGGTTCAAGCACATTTCGACAAGGTACCTATTAGCTTCAAGAAAATGTTTTGTTGGTTTGAATTCGGCGCTTGGATATTGTTTAAATTCAATATACAAACGATTGTCACATGGTCCACTCTGTCTGTACATGATATAGAGCCATTTCGCCATGGTAAATGGTACATGGTCCGCTCTGACTGCATACTATGAGGGGTTTTCGTTGATCAATCATAACAATTTCGATCCTTTATTCCTGCTGTATGCGTGATTTTCCAAATTTGATAAATGTGGTATTTAGCATACATAATGCTTAACCAAATGTAATCAGTAACTCGAAATTTTCAATTTTGCGATTTGGTCCACTCTGACTTAACACCGACCAAATGGTTCATGAAATGAGATTTTACTGGTTAGAAAGGTAATAACAGTATAACGAATGTACATATAGTTCTCAGACTTCTACGTGATATTAATGTGATACCATTTATACAAAACTACAGCAAGAACCTCAACTAAAGCAACGTCATAATTGTCTGAGGTTCCAAACGATTATTTTGTTCACCAATTTACTATGACTTCATTTTGTTTGTTCAAATCCAAATTTCAAAAATATACTTTTAATCTCTGAGCAATATAAACCAAAAACACTTCAAAATTGAAAATCTCCCCTATATACCCGCAATCACATATTCTCTGCAAACCCGCACGGAAACAAGTTATTAATCCATTGTAACAGCAACTATCTCCCTCACTTTTCAACAATCCTTAGAAGTGCGCATCCTTCCAGCAGTATTCCTACTAACCTGCGACCTGACCGATGACGACACTAGCTAGACCATGATCTAATGATTCATTTTCCTTCTCTTTTGCACCGTTTATCACACTCATTTCATTGTAGAAACGAAGTCAAACCCAAGTACGCCAAACAAGCAGCAGCCCCCGCCGGTTCAGGACTCACAGCCTACGATACTATGGCAGTGTAATCTATAAGCTGCTAAAACCGCTAAACGCTACAACTAGTAGTTCTACTAGAAAACAACCAATTTTCTCCTTTTAATCTGTAAGTTTTTGCTCCGACTGTGTATCGCCGACCCTATCATCATCATAACACACACACACATTGCCACTCATTTTTGAATCATAACTAAACTATAAGCACAAACATGTGACTCCTCCGAATCGATATCCTATCAAGCAACTCCATTGGGAGTAGCAAAAGAGTCCCGTCGCTTTTGCTGTGGGGAAAACGCCACCAGCTCAACAGCAGCAGCAGTGGTCAAATCCAAACAGATTATTAGATTTGTATAATTACTACGAAGCAACTCGTGTATGTTTTTACTCAGTGTCTATATATTGTATAAGATTTCAGTCTTCGTATTAAGTGTATGTTAACGTTTAATTATTTACCACTGTATTCGATCGATTCAAAACATTTTTTCGAGATTTGATCGCGCATTACCTAGGCGCAGGTAGCACAGACAAAGGCATAGAAAACCCTTTCTCAACCGATATGGAACATAGAAAACCTAATCAAAATCCATCAATCGCATCCAAAATCACATTTCTTCGCAGGCTAAACAAAATATGATACAGATATAACAAATTAGTCTTACACCTAACCAATTTTACTATCGACTAAAACTACGCGAAGTAAGAACCGCTGCAAAGCCATTGCTGAGTGCGAGCTATTTTCGAAGAGGAACCAGCCGCAATCAAATTTATTAAATTATTACGATGTAATAATGCCAAAAAAGAAGTGTTAGGAATCAGGATGCAGCCGCGACAGCAATCGGCGGAGCGCGAAAATATACATATAAACGCATAATTCAGGCAAGAGAATATCTAGGTTAGAATACGTAGGTGTGTAGCAAAGGTGAGGAGTGATGAGAGCGAATTTTGCGAGAATGTGGAATGAAACTAAACGTAAAAAAGTAAAAATAACTATCAATAACGAAATACAAATGAGTGTAATTCAAAATTTGTTACTCAGCCAGGTGCGAGGTGGATGATTATTTTCAGTCATCCACTATGCGATGGAGAATTGAATACGATATTGAGATGCCGATCATAATGGAGGATTGTCTCGAGATTTGCAACCCAATGACCTAATCACAAACTAATGTAATGTATAAGTTTTATATTTATCTTTTACGAGAAAAGCTTTAATTTGCTCCAAATAAGCATATTCCTAGGTAATAAGTTTTTTGATTTGATGTTTTTACTAATAAGCACAATTTACGCCAATGCCCAATATGATAGGCAGAGATTACTATACCAAAAATCCAACAATACAAGGAACCACTAGATGATTGCTCAACATTTTCTACTACGAGTCTGTCCCTTGAATTGGTAGTAATCCCGCAACACAACAAAAATACATCAGTTTTGAGTGTGGCTACGAAATTGAACCATTTAATTTGTCTAAGAATTGATATTAGTTACTTTATGGGTTGAAAATTTCAGTCTTGATTCAACGTTTTAACATTATGCAGTATCGATATTATAATCCGCGTTTCTACCCCTTTCACAAATATCTGAAAAAAAATGAATTTCGATCCCACAACCCTTTTATAGACTCTTACGGTTGTGAAAAGGGGAGCTTGAAGCTATCTTTGAACTGTATCTCCCTACAACCCTATAATTCCCTTTTTCTCGAGACATCCACCAATCGCAGCTCGCACAAGTTTGGATTAAGAAGGAAAGCAAATAAAAAAAAAAAATATATATATATATATATATAAATAATATCCATTTTGCTAGGTATGTTTACATTATACTAATAACTACAAAATACTGTAAACGATTATAGAAATCCTTATAACTAGTAACATTTTTCAGAAATTGTATGAACAGAAGAAGAGACAAAATTGGGACTCGGTTATTTACAAAATTAAATAAAACTCACTTTTGTAATTTATTGAATATAGCCAATTAAGTGATAGGAACAAATTTTTTATACTGTGTGATGAACTTTTTTGGCCCCACTATTGATTGGTTTGGTTTTTGGGTTCCTTGTATAAATTTTAAAACATTTCGAGCTGCACTCTACTTTCTGTCAAAGGATCTGAACAAAAAACCGTGATTGAGATATTTGTTTGAAAAAAAAACGAAAGACTATTTGGGATTAAAACCAACTATAAGAATAGTAAAATGAAATTTGTATCTTGATTGTAATGCAACTCATCCAATATAACATGCAAAAACATACGAAACTCTAAGAAAGCAAAATATTGCAATGTTTTTCCACCTATGGATAGTGAAGTTACTGGATTAACTATTACAAATACAGTGTTTATTAAGAGTAAAACGAAAATAATGAAAGAAAAAAAACATAAATTTAAACAAATGTTTCGACAAAACAAGTGAACAAGAAAATCAAATGTTGGAAGGTTTTGGTATTAAATCAGCTAGTAATACAAGATGTACTCAGCAACAGAGCTTATAATTTACACCACCTCATTGATTGAAGAACCACCAGAGGATTGAAAACCACAGAAATAATAATTTCCTCACAGGTCCGCGGCTATATCTTCTCTTCGTTGTTTGCCTTAACCAACTACAACAAGAACGAACAACTGTGCGCTTTCTAGTCAAAATTGCAGCTTTTTTTTTCTTAAGTCACAATGTTTGGAACAATGTTTTGCTTCATGTGCCATAATAATTATATGCTTTGTTGTTTTTCGAGAGCAACATCAGCATTCACACAAACACACTCGAAAAGCGTGATTTCAATTTGAAGAGAAAAAAAAACAAAGCAATCGGAGACAACATAGGTATGTCAATATTTTGCTGACAATGAAATGATGTTTATATAAATTGCCGCCGGTCCATGAAAAGATAGCATCACACACACAGTCATATATATACACAATACAAACGAAATTAATCAAAACACATGCAATTGTGTACAAAAAAACTAGAGTGTTTTGTTCTCCTTGATTGATGAGAAAATGCATCTTAGCGTCCATTTAGCAGGGGTTTGCTGTTCCATCGCATCCTCGAGTGGTGAAGGATATTCCTGAGCAATCATGATGTGATCCGAACGAAGACTAATCTTATGCGTTACGTTTCTTACTTCTACAGCATCATGTGTAGAATTTTGTGAAGATCTACGGACTTAATTACACGATTTACAAATGATTTGTTCGACTTGGTGGTTCACAGCTTGTCTGCTTCGGAATAGTCATCCCCAATCAAGGATCGTTCGACATCAACCATCGTTTTGTTACTATTCAAATTAGCCAAAAGTAATGCTAGAGAACTTTCTTTAACTCTGTGGAACAAAAAGAGAAAAAAATAATCAATTGCTCGACTATATATGGCATGTGAAACTAATAAAACAAAAGCTATATATGAAAACAAACACAAAAAAAACACAAATAATAATCCACAAATTCGATGTAGTTGTATTTGCTCGCTTTACTATGGAACAAAACAAAAACAAGATAAGTGAAAATCTTTAACAAACGCAACTAGTAATTACTATCAGGTAAAATTATTATCTTGAATACAAGATATTGATGAAGTGAAAAAAGCAACTAAATTTGGAAGTGTGGGATGCACGGGCGAAACTGAATTATTGATAAAAACTTGAAAAGTACTAATAAAAAAAATGTAAAATTCCAACATGTGTGTTTTTAGTTTTATCCGAAAGCCCGATGTCCCCCTTATAAGCACTCAACTCAACATAATATGTGTTACAAAGGCAAATAATTGCGTGAAATTCGAACCAGAAGTCAGCCTAACTCCACCAGAGAGATTTGTTGATGCAAATAATACTGAAAAGAGGTTAGCATTGGTCCAAAAAATGATGGAAATAATCCCAAACCGGGAATAGGTGGGCTGTGTGAAGGAGTCTGTTCAGTCGCATCAGACAATACTATCACATTCAGTGGCGCTGATGAACTGATTGAAGAATTGCACTTCTGCTAACGTTAACGCAGTGGTTCAGCAAAACTTAGACACAGTTAATTGACAGCACCTCATATTTTTGTCCATATATTTCATCAACCAATATCAACAACGAGAGTGCATGCTGAGGTTTGTATCTACGATAGTTTTACACATTCAAAACACAAACTTTTGGAATATTGCAGTTATGAGTGAAATATTTATCTATTCATCCAGTTTCAACAAAACAAAAAGTGTCGTACAGTCTGAAATTCAAATACAAATCCTTATGCCAAACACATGTCTAATCATATCAAACTCAAATAACAAGCATAATTCAAACATTGCGCTTGAACTTGGGTAGACGGTACATTTCGTAATTGCTCTCCGTGATGGACTTCATAAGCTCTTTCAACCCTTTGCGGTTGTATTAAATATGGGCATGGGTGTCGTACTGGTCGAAATTATTTTTCCTTGAAAAAGCAGTGATACATGCAATATAATGAAAAATTAATATTTTTTTTGACGTAGGACTACGTCTTTCATTTCTATACCGGGGTGTAAAATCAAAGTTTCGAAAACGAAAGCGTTACGCCGGAGACCGAGATTTTGAGCGTTAATAGCTCCTAAACAACTGAACGAAATGGTATGATAAACACTTCATTCGAAAGATAAAATGTCTACGCGTTATATACTTGTTACTTTTTGATCCAAAAACTTGTTTCAATAGTCTTAAAATTGCTTTCAAAACAGGCTATTGAAATCACCAATCGGTATATAAGCGAGCGGCGCTCGGAAATCCACTCAGTTCTAATTGAACAGCGATTGGAGCATGTTGTCGCTGTTGCGGTGAAGCTCTTTATTTATCATGAAAGCGCGGATGAACGGTGTCACCAAGAGCCTGTTTGTGCACCCTAGGCCAGAAGGGAATCTATCAGGAGGAGAGTGATGCCACAAACGGTTCCCTGGGAAGACATCGCTACACACACATACACGCGCGGCTATTAACAGGTGGTTATCGAGTTGGCATTAACCACTGGTGGGCTTCCAGTATCGAGGAAAATGTGGAAATAACTAATCGTTACTGAAAATAATCTGCCAGTTCCTCTGGGAATTTTCAAAATATATTCATTTGAAAGAGTTTAATTGAATGTTTTCTATCCATGTAACACTGTGACCAAATACATTAGATTTTGTGATTTTTTAATCAATCTCGTTTTCGAAGTTCTCCAAATATTCATTCATTCAGAATGAATTCAGATTCAACTTCATACAAATGATCTCTAAATCAACGATAGTCCTACGTCACCCTTGCGGTTATACCATAGATATAACCAACTTCCTGTTTTTTGTGAACTTTATATATGTATTAATTTAACAAATTATTTTAATGTGATGTTTGTTGTATAAAAAAATTGTCTCTTATGACACTTATGCGATTATTCAAATAACATGAGACATTTATGCAAACAGTAGGTCTGATACTTATGAACAATCTTTTCCATCACACCAAAGTGTTACAATGGCTAAATTCTGCTATTATGAGTTTTACCCCACATTCCTATGCATTCAACGCACTGTGCGTTGTCTTGCCCAAGGCGCGTAGAAGTATATCCTAAGGTGGGTCAACTTGCTAAAACCACTCTTCAGCCATCTTGGAAGTCTACTGTGTTTTGTTTGTAAACAAAACACAATACGCTAGTGCCGAAGCTCGCTCCTGATCAGTCTGTCTCTTTCACGCTTCAAGGAAATAATTCCCCTTCTGCTTTCTTCCGTACTGTTTTCATATACCGCTCCCCTAACCAACTTAGTGACGAAACGGCCTCACCTAGTCCCATAGACCCGTCTTGGTCTTGCCTAAGTGATTACTTTGTTTAATACTGAGTACCGTTATCTATTACTCCCATGAGAAGGATTTTTAGGTGGAGCAGATGGCAGAATTTGCGAGCGTAGTGTGCGTGATAGCATGCGCTGCCTTAGCTACTTTAACATTGTGACGTTAATATTTGTGTTTACCAGTGCTTTCATCATTCATTCAAATTTGAATGAACCAACCGTAATACAGTTCAGTTGCTCTAACAGGGTGTCGACTCAAAACTCGAAGAAAATTCCCTGTTTTCCAGTAATTTTTCAGAAAAATTCCAGATGCAGACTAGTAATAAAATTCTCTCCTTATACTTTAGCTATAGTTCCTAAAGGCGGAATTCCACCTATTCAACATGCTACATGCTACAAATCAATAATAAACAACAATGGATATTATACTTGCGCAATTTTTTATTTTGTTTCCACCTCTTCCACTACACAGTAATATGTGAACGCTCACTGCTCCAACATATCTGTTCTGATGTTATTGTTTTTATGATCAAACATTCTGTTGTTCCATTATTGGGGTGAGTTCCAGTTGCTTCAATATTGTCGTGCTACACAAGCCGCACCGATCCGCAGGCCATTGGATAAGCCCAACATTGCTCGACAAGACAAGATTTTAACGAAACACTTTTTCTTGCAATCTTTCGGGCTTCTGTGCGTTTACCAAAATTTTATTATTTCCTTCAACTTTCCTTGTTTTGACGTAGGACTACGTCTTTCATTTTTATACTGGGATGTAAGTTCAATGTTTCGAAAATGAAAGTGTTACGCCGGAGCAACGAGATTTTGAGCGATAATACCTCCTAAACAACTGAACGAAATGGTATGATAAACACTTCATTCGAGAGATAAAATGTCTACGCGTTATATGTTTGTTACTTTTTGATCCAAAATTTGTTTCTATAGACGTTAAATTGCTTTCAAAACAGGCTATAGAAATCACGCTAATCGGTATATAAGCGAAGGCCGCACGGAAATCCACTCAGTTATGATTGCGCAACGGTTGAGATACGATCGCTGGAATGAATGGATGTTTCCCTAACACATACTTCAAAACCATGGAGCCTGAAGAAATCAGCATTGCAAAACAGATACAAGCTGCAGATACTTTCGTACTCACTTGCGTTTTTTCCAAATTGGAATGTTTCCCTAACACAGACTTCAAAAGACTTCAAGCGGGTACTTTTGTACTCGCTTGCGTCTTTGCAATTGGAATGTTTCCCTAACACAGACTTCTAAACCATGGAGCCTGAGGAAATCGACATTGCATTGCGTTTTCGCAAATTGGAATGTTTCCTTAACACAGACCATGGAGCCTGGAGAAATCGGCATTGCAAAATAGGTGCAAGCTGCGGGTACTTTTGTACGCACTTGCGTTTTTGGAAATCGGAATGTTTCCCTAACACAGACTTCAAAACCATGGAGCCTGGAGAAATCGGCATTGCAAAATAGATGCAAACTGCGGGTACTTCTGCGTTTTCGCAAACCGGAATGTGTTTTCCCAACACAGATTCCGAAACCAAGAGGTTGGGAAAATCGGCATTGCAGATACTTGTAAGTCGGCGGAACTTTTTATATCCCCATGCATTTTTACACTCCGAAATTCGTTTTGCAAACACAGTCTACAAAAGCGGGTACAAATGCATCGCTTTGGCTCGGTTGTTCAAGACTGCTTCGGAAGACATCCTTTCATGTTGCCAACTCACTACACATACCGTTTAATGATTAGGCAAAATGTTGATAACTATTTGCTGCGATAACTACTACTATAATTTGGGATTTGTTTGCAATTGAATTCGTATGTTATTTCTTTCATTCACTACTTTAATCAATAATTTAAACAATACACACAAAAGATAGCTCTGCGCAGCGGCGATATCGTACACGATGACGAACATCCTAGGTGCGATTAATTGAAAAAATTGAAAATTGAAAAAAACAAAAATAATTACTAAGCCAACGGCAGTCCTACGACAACATTGTGGTTATATCATAGGCATAACCCATCCATAGTTTTTAGATAAAGAGAATGAAAATTTTGAATTCGTTGAATTAACTAGCTCAACATTTTTATTGAGGCTATCCTCCCAAAGTGAAGCATACCATCGTAAACTTGTCGCATAGCATAAACGTTTCCTCACAAATGTTTTCTTAAAACATTCGGTATTAATGGAAAAGCTCTTTCAACGTTGGAGTTTTCACACGAGAGACAGAAGACCATTTTGGTTAAAAAGCTCCGTAAACCTATCATTTCCAAAAATGCTCCAGTCGTTTATTTTCCGGATCATAGTGAGCAAACTTGTTGCTGTTTTTGCTATCAATATAGTTTTAGTGCTAAGTCTGCTGGAGCTACACTGATACGTCCAAAATCCGTCAAATATTAAAAAGGTCACTAGAGTCAACAGTCAAAAGTTTCTCGAATCGTTTTCCAGCAATTTTTTTTAATCGAAATCAATAACGGCAAGATCAAGAATATATCAATGCTTCGAAAGCTTTAAAACCAGAGCTCCGCATCCCAGACGAAATTTCAAGATTTGTCTGTCGTTAATTTTGGCGAGTTTTTTAAATCCATCAATCTATTGATGAATCCGGAGCTACCCAAATTCAAGAGTTTTTATTGTCATTTGTAAAAGTCCAGTTGCAGCTCGCGTAATATGACTAATTCACGTTGGTAGGTTTGTTCAAATATATAATTCCCAAACCTTCTTCAAAAGCTGCCACACGAAGATACGAAGATACCACACGAAGAATAAAAGTGAGAACGATTGTTTCCATGCATATGTGCTGAAGAATTTGTACTCATAACACTAAAAAGCCGTGAGAATATTTCGAGAGAGTCTAGCAATTCTCTTTTATCCCCTGAACGTAGGCTGTAAGCAGTATATTTGGTTCAGTAGCATATGGGATTCACGGTCCGGTTTGCCATGAATATTTCAGATTCATGGGTTGCTACTGAATTTGAATGCAAATAATTCCTCAAGCGTATTTCATTTGAGCAAGCTAGAACCTATATTTTAGAAATGCGCGCGACCGGTGTGTCGCACTTTTTCTATTCATATCGTCGACATTGTTTTGAAACAGATTCATAAGGCGCTTTATCATGTTTTGAATCTAAGTTTGTGTAAATATAATACGATGATCGCTCACCCACGATGCAATGTTTGATAAATTATAAGGTATTTTCATTCTCACTTGTATTCCCGTATAATTATCCTATATTTCATAACTTAACGTTCATACGTTATATACTGGATTGATAAGTAATATTACTCAATCCACCAGAAAGTTTATGCTATACAACACTGTACGTATTTTGCTGTACGAGGAATATATACACGTGAATAAAGCTCGTGGTAAACTTACCTCAAACTTTCTGAACTCGGAATTTAGGGATATCGTGTAACAAGAACGATATAATGTATTTTCTGGCAAACTTGTATGTCTTTCTGTAACTCCCATTATGTTTTTAATAAAAACGCGCTTCGATAATAACAAGTTTTATTAACAAGTCGTCTAAAGATTATATGTTTAGATAACAGATTTTTGTACTCTTGGAATTATTGCTTGAAAAAAAAATCAATTGTTTTGAAACTACTATGCGAAGAAGTATGTTGATCTGGATATCGCGTATAGCAGTTTCTACATAGTTTTCAACAGCGTTTGATACAGTTCCGAAATTACGCATATTACGCATATTGATGTCATCAATAATAGTTTCGAGCTAATGGGGATTATCATCCTCGTCGTGATTTTCAGCAGAAAAATCCCTGTTTTTTTTTCTAATTGACTTATTCGCTATTTTCGAGTAGTTTTTTAATTGTGTGTTTCATGTAGTTGACAAATTGTGAATTTCCAGCAGCGACTACGTTGTCTACAGTAGCGCAATATATTAGGCTGTCAAAAAAGTCCTGCGGTATTTTTTTTGAATTTTCATTTGTTCATAAAATTAGTTACAATCATCTGTTTTAAGTCAAATATGCGCCGTTTTATTCGATGACTTGTTCCCAACGAGATACCAACTTCATAATACCCCTGTTATAGAAGCTCGCTTCCTTATTGGCAAAAAACTCGGATAGCCAATTTTCACAGGCCTCTTTTGTGGCTAACTTCTGACTACCTAGCTCGTTCGCCATGGACAAAAACAGGTGGTAGTCACTTGGTGCAAGGTCCGGACTATACGGCTGATGCAAAAGAACCTCCCATCCGAGCTCCCGGAGCTTCTGGCGCGTCACCAAAGAAGTGTGTGGCCTGGCGTTGTCCTAATGGAAGACAATGCGGCCTCTGTTTATCAAAGATGGCCTCTTCTTCATGAGTGCTACCTTCAAGCGGTCCAGTTGTTGGCAGTACAGGTCCGAATTGAGCGTTTGGCCATAGGGAAGCAGCTCATAATAGATTATTCCTTGACAATCCCACCAAACACACAGCAGAACCTTCCTGGCCGTTAATGAGGGCTTGGCCACCGTCTGAGCCGCTTTAACGGGCTTCGACCACGACCGTTTGCGCTTCACGTTGTCGTAAGTGACCCATTTTTCATCGCCAGTCACCATCCGCTTCAGAAACGGGTCGATTTTGTTGCGATTCAGCAGCGATTCACATGCGTCGATACGGTCAAAGATGTTTTTTTGCGTCAACGTGTGTGGCACCCATACATCGAGCTTCTTTGTGAATCCAAGCTTCTTCAAATGGTTAATAACGGTTTGATAACTTATCCCCAGCTCTTGGCCGATGCTACTGCTGCTACTATGCCGGTCTTTCTCGGCTAATTCGGCGATTTTGTCGCAATTTTCGACGACAGGCCTTCCGGAGCGTGGCGCATCTTCGACGACCTCTACACCAGAACGAAAACGTTGAAACCATCGTTGTGCGGTGGAAATGGAAACTGTATCGGGTTCATAAACTGCACAAATTTTATTGGCAGCTTGAGATGCATTTTTGCCTTTTTCATAGTAGTACTGTAAAATATGTCGGATTTTCTCTTTATTTTGCTCCATATTTGCGTCAATATAACTCACGAACGACTTAACCAAACAAGATACTGTCAAGGACTATATTATAGCGCGCAAAAATACCTTTCCAACAAGCTATAGTATGACTCGATACAATGAATACAACTAGAACTACGCGCTTACAACGACACCTCGCGGAAATGCCGCAGGACTTTTTTGACAGCCTAATATTTAACAAAATAGCAAACCAACTGTTTTGGGTCAGGTTTGTCAAATTGTGCTTTTCATCAAACTCTACCATGCCTAAAAGAAGTATTAGTAGGAATGGTTTTGTTCTAATACAATATATATGTCGATACATGCAACACCAAAGGGCTCTGTCTTCATGTAGCAAATTGTTTATACTTTACATGAAATACAAACGAAACAAGCAATGTTCGCACTATTTTACGTAATATTTTATCTGGGAATTTATCATTGTGACAGCAATTTAAAAGTTTTTGCCAAATAAAATAATGATACGTGTTTTACAATCAGCCACACTGGTATACTACAGGTGCTATAAATATTTTTCCGGTTTCCAGTTGAAAAATCTAAGAAAATGTAATCCGTGATACATTTCTAGATCAAACAACATAGCCCAACTATTGAAGTTCAAAAATTATGATGATTTTCTGATAAACCTATTTTGGTGGAGATAATTCAAGTCTAAAACCCTTGTTAGGTAGATTAACTTGTTATAAATAGAAAACTCGAACTAACAGTAACCATTCGTCTTCCTAAGTTCGAAGCCGCCGGACGCATATATATATCGTTATTGAGCAAGGAAGTGATACCGTTATTCTCGTGGCTGATGAAGTGATCATCGCATCCTAACGGGATTCCCTATATTGCGAGTGGATTGTATCGAAGCAATCACAACAAGCGGGAAGAAGAAGGCCTGCACCGCGGGCGCTGTGTGCTGGTGAGTTTGTCGCCTCTCGTGATCGACACCATCATCGTGCTGTGTTGCGATACACCGGTTCAGCTGTACTGAACGATTGACACGCGATTCGAGTTGGAAACCATTGGATCCGCACTGGGTGCAAAATAAGTATTATTAATTTCATTAGGTTAAGGTTATTAGGTCAAGAACAAATAAAAATGAAATTGAAAAGATAAGTAAAACAGGAAGTGGGTTATATCTATGGTATAACCGCAAGGGTGACGTAGGACTATCGTTGATTTAGAGATCATTTGTTTGAAGTTGAATCTCAATCCATTCTGAATGAATGAATAAATGAATATTTGGGGGACTTCGAAAACGAGAGCGTTACGTTGGAGGCACAAGCTTTTATGCATCCAATATAGGATACGAAAAACCTTGTTCTGAAGAATAATCTTCAGAAGCTAACCTGCTAACTGTACTTGATTGATAAATCACAAACCCAAATGTATTATATGGATATTTTATGGATACAAAACATTAAAATAAACTCTTTCGCTTGAATGTAATTTTCAATTCCAAGGGGAACTGGCAGATTATTTTCCAGCAACCATTAGATATTTCCACATTTTCATCGATACTGGAAGCCCACCAGTGGTTAATGCTAATTCGATAACCATCTGTTAATAGCACTTGATTGAAACATATTTGGTCACAGTGTTACATGGATAGAAAACATTCAAATAAACTCTTTCACATGAATGTATTTTTAAATTCCCAGAGGAACTGGCAGATTATTTTCCAGCAATGCTTAGATCTTTCCGGAACTTTCTCGATGCTGAATGACATCCAAACGGAAAGAATTCTGCGCGTGTATGTGTCGATCCTTCGCCGTCCACCTCCTCCAGCACGTTAGGCAACGATGTTGTCTTGTCGATGTCCTCACGAAAAATGAATGTGTCTCACCACCAGAATATCGCTTAAGTATGCATTTTGTGTGTGATTGAATCGAGAGAAGGTGTGGTTTACGATGGCAATTTGGAAGGCAAACTAGAGGGGAATGAACTCTCTGAGCTCGGAACTTTCGGCGACTGAGCAATAATCGATTGCGGGCGCATACAATATTGGATACGGAAATATCCTACTGATGGGGAAGAATAATCTTCAGAAGCTATCCTGTTAATTGCGATTGATTGAAAAATCACAAAACCAAATGTATTTGGTCACAGTGTTACATGGATAGAAAACATTCGAATAAACTCTTTCACATGAATGTATTTTTAAATTCCCAGAGGAACTGACAGATTATTTTCAGTAACGATTAGATATTTCCACATTTTCCTCGATACTGGAAGCCCACCAGTGGTTGTTCAAACTTAGACTAGCCAGTTCATGAAGAAAGTGGCCACGGAAGAACTTGGAGAAAACACAAAACACTTAGTGCACAGAGCGAAAAAGTAAAACGACTGTTTCGGTCGGTGGTCCAGAACTAACTCATATTTATTTCTCCTTCATCTCGTACAATCTTTGTTAGGGAACTCATGAGAGCAATCTGATGATTACGCAGAATCTTGTTTTAAGCTCGTTTCATACTGAACATGCTCCCCCCATTGAAATAGGCAAATTTCAATCCTCCAACTGGTCGGTCGAATGATTCAGATGCTCATCTGGTTGTTCACAGTTGCCCTCTATCGGTAACAGGCACAGTTTAGTAACCGGTCGACGGATCACCTTGTTACCCATACGTAAATTCGCCACACGCACGAGACCGTCCTGGCCTGGAATGACATCTTGGATCCTTCCCAGTCTCCACTGCATTGTGGGTACGTTATCCTCACGGACAATTACCAACTGTCCTGGGGTTACTGGCAAGCGTTCATGCCATTTGTTGCGGTTTTGCAATGTCGTGATATAATCCTGTGACCATCTGGCCCAAAAATGTTGGACCATCAGTGTATGACGTTGCCATCGTGCCAGTTTGCTCTCCTTGCGGTCGCTTATGTCCGGTTCGGCGATGTCAGTCAACGGATGTCCCACCAGGAAGTGGCCAGGGGTGAGCGGGTTTAAGTCACTCGGGTCCTCAGATATAGGTGATATTGGTCTCGAGTTGAGAATGGCTTCAATGCGAGTAAGTACGGTGGTGTATTGCTCGAAGTTCATGTTCGCCGTTCCAGTGATGCGCTTCAGATGGTACTTCGCTGAACGGACTCCAGCCTCCCATAAACCACCGAAATGTGGTGAGCGTGGAGGAATGAGATGCCACTCAATTGCTGATTTTTCGCACCAATCATCTCGTAGTGCCTTCATCTTCTGGGTTTGGAACAGGTCGTGCAGCTCCTTCAGCTTATTTTTGCTGCCTACAAAATTAAGGCCATTATCTGAAAATAATCTGGCACATTTACCTCTCCTTGCAACGAAGCGCTGAAGTGCTGCAATGAAGGCATCTGCAGTCAAATCGCCGACTAACTCCATATGAATCGCCTTTGTCGCAAAGCAGACAAAAAGTGCTACGTATGCTTTGTATGTAACCGTTGATCGCTTGTTGTGCTGGCGGATGTACATTGGGCCGCAAAAGTCCACACCCGTGTTAAGAAAGGGATAAACTACCTCTAAACGCGATCTCGGAAGATCGCCCATCTTTTGTTGCATCAATATTGGCTTCGCTCGGAAGCAAATAACACATCTACGGATGATTTTGCGAACAACACTGCGCCCATGCAATACCCAGAATCGTCGTCGGAGAGCACTTAAAAGCATTTGTGGTGGAGCGTGAATCAGTTCCTCGTAAATCAACGCATGCGTAAATGGATGATCCGATGGAAGTACGATTGGATGCTTCTGACAAACGGGCAGTGCAGCATGACGGATCCTTCCGCCAACTCTAAGTACCGTGAACCTCGAAGTGTCGAGGAAAACATTGAATGGAATCAGCTTACTCTTCCGATGCAATTCTTGACCAACGGACAAACGATGGAAATCAACTGGGAAAGCTTCTTTCTGGACACTACTTGCAAGCGCCAGAGTAGCTTGTTCAAGTTCTTCGATTGAAAACGGACCGTATCGATGTTGCCTCTGTCCATTTGGACGAATATGGTTGATGAATCGTAGAATCAGAGCTGTCACTCGTTGCATTTTCCGGAACTTACTTTCCACGGTGAAGAGGATAAACATTGTTGGAGTATCGGAGACTGCGAGGTTTATTGATGAACTTTTCATCTCTGGAAGAGAATCTCCTGTTATGCTGTGGAACCTGCTAGGCCATTGTGTTTCATCTTGGTGTAAGAAAGCTGGTTCTGACCACCAGAGGGTTGATGTTGATATTTCGCTGGGAAGCAGACCGAGAGATATTAAGTCTGCAGGGTTGTCCTTCGTTCCAACGTGCCTCCATTCCATTCCCTGAGTTAGCTCTAACTCTGTTGCAGACGAACGTTTTCAGGTTGCCAGGATCGGTTTTTATCCAAGAAAGAACTGTGGTCGAATCGGACCAAAGAATGATTCTGGAAAAGGAAATTTGTAAATTGTTCTTTATGTTAGAAATTAATTGTGCAAGTACAAGTGCGCCACATAGTTCAAGACGTGGTATGGTTGGTCTGGCGTTCTTCAGTGGGGCGACTCTTGATCTAGAGGTCAGTAGAGTTACTGCGAAGTGACCATTGCTATCCATTACACGAATATAAACACATGCTCCATATCCCAAATTAGACGCATCACAGAAACCATGGAGCTCAATTGCGTGATGCGATATATGAGGAAGAACACCGCGCTTTATGGAAAGTTCTCCCATTTCGATGATTTGATTCCGGAAAGTAATCCATGGTTCAGCGACATTTTCAGCCAAGACTTCGTCCCACTCTACCTCAAGCTGCCACAGTCGTTGTAGGCATATTTTTGCGCTGAATATAAGAGGACCAAGCAGACCCAACGGATCGTACAGTTTCGCTATGTCAGAGTAAACTGTTCGTTTGGTACAATATCCTGAACTGAAGGTGATATCGTGGAGTTTTGTCAGAAACACGTCGGTACTAGGCTGCCAAGTTAGCCCTAAGGCACGGGTAGTTTTATCATCTTTGAAGAACGCTATCTGCTCAGAAGCTGCATTGGACACCCTTGTCAACAGCGCTGGATGGTTTGACGCCCATTTATACAAAGCAAATCCTCCTGTCGCCATCATATCAATGAATTCTCTCTGTAAAGCCAAAGCCTCGTTTAGCGTATCGGCTCCACTCAACAAATCGTCGACATACAGGTCTTCACTTCCTGCTTTCGATGCCAATGGAAAACGATCTCGTTCATCTCTGCACAATTGCTCTAACGTCCGCGTTGCCAAATATGGTGCACAGGCCGTTCCGTAGGTAACCGTTGCCAACTGGTATACTTCTAGCAAATCATTTTGATTCGATCGCCAGAATATTTGTTGGTATTTCCGGTCGTCTTGCTTGACACGAATTTGTCGAAACATTTGTGTGATGTCAGCTGTAAATACATATTGAGGAACACGGAATCTAAGCACTATGTCAGCGAGTTTTCGCTGAACGGTAGGACCTACCAGTAGGTGATCATTAAGTGACGTACCAGAAGTTGTATTTGCTGATGCATCGAACACGACACGCATTTTTGTCGTAGTGCTTGCTGGGTTGAGTACAGCGTGGTGAGGCATGAAGTATCCATCACGCGCAGCCGGATCCACCTTCATCATGTGCCCTTGATCCATATAATCATGCATAAATATTTTGTACTGCGCATAAAGATTATCGTTGTGAATAAGACGTCTTTCCAATTGCACAAATCTACGTAAAGCCATGTCGAAACTATCACCCAGTTCATTTATGCTCGTCGTCATTGGAAGTCCTAGTTCGTATCGGCCATCTGGAAGTCTACGATAGGTATTTACGAAACTATACTCAGCTGCCCTTTCGTCTTAGGTTAATTTACGTGGCTCGGATATAGCCTCCATTTCCCAAAACTGACTTATCTGTTTGCTCAAAGTATCGTTCGTTAACACTCCACAAAACTCGTTAGTTTTACACCTCGATTCTTCTCCGAAAACGGATCCGCCAACGACCCATCCAAATAAGCTTTCTTTGCACCACAGCTTGCAGTCATCTGTCAACGAAAACGATTTACCGGTGAATAACTCATTGAAAACTTCTATTCCCAATAACATGTCTATTTGTTGTGGTTGGTCAAATACAGGATCTGCTAGGTGTATGCCTTCTGGGATCCACTTTGGAGGTAACTGAACCTGTTTAACTGGAATATTCGTCGTGATCTTCTTCATAACCAGAAATTGTAGGTTGAACGAGACATTCGGTAGCACAATGGAGCGGATCGTTGCTCCTACTTTATGCTGGATCGATTGGGAAGCACCTGACACCCCTGATATGGTCATATTAATCTTTTTCTTGGTCAATCGTAGCGCTTGTACGATGCGTGATGTCACTATATTGTGCATTGAGCCACAATCCAGCAAAATGCGACATTGAACGTTATTTCCGTATTCATCCTCTATTGATCCGACAGCGGTATAGAGCACGAATTGTCTTGCTTTGTAACTTGTCGAGGCAATAGTTTGCACAACCGAGTTTATCGATGAGGTAGGTGGTAGAGGATCAGACTGTGTCTGTGAACTTCTTCGTAAATGTATTTCGGTTTGGGTGGAGAGATTTGACTCTTGTTCATGTAGCAACGTATGGTGTCTACGACCACACTTCCGACACGAGCTTGATTTACATTCGTGTACATGGTGTTTATTGCTGAAACAGTTCAGACATAATCCTAGCGCTTTTATCTTGCCGAGTCTGTTTGCGGAAGACAGCCCCAAGAACTGCTCACATCGATTCAAGAAATGACTCCCTTTGCAAACGAAACAAGTCACATTTCCACGATTGAACTTTGGAGAATTTGGTTTGATTATGAACGTTTTCGATATATGACCACTCCTTTCAAAGGCATTTGTTTTCCGAGTCACTTGATCTTGAGCACACAACACCTTTTTATCTTGCTCCATGCTCTCAAGACATCTGCATCTAGTCTGAAGAAAATCGAACAATTTATCCCAACTCGGCAATGTATTTGTAGTTAACTGAATCTCAAAGTCCTTTCTTGTACGAGCATCTAACCTCGTGCAGACAAGATTAACCAACATTTGTTCAGAGAGCGAATCAATCTTCAATTCTAAGTTGGCAAGTGATCGAATGCTACAGGTTACTTCGTTTATCAGACATCTTAGTAAAGTTCCCGATTCACGTGGAATTGGTTTTAGATGAATCAATTGTGCGATGTGTTTATCCACCAATAACCTTTTGTTTTCATATTCAGAACACAGTGCTTTCCAGAGAGACGAAAAAGTGTCCTCAGACGACTGAATATGACGGGCCGCGCCATTTTGGATAGCGGCTTTCAAATAAAAAAGTTTCTCACTTTCAGAAAGCAATTCACGACGACATATAAGCGCATTACACTGACTCTTAAAACAAACCCAGTCTTCCAAAAGACCGTTGAATCGAGGGAGGGGAATGTCTGGCAATTTGGAATGGCTTTGCTGCGAAGCAAACGTCGATGGCTGGGAACTAGCTGATACTGGAGGATCTATTTCGCGAAGTTTCTTACGAACGAGATGGCGAATCTGATCAAACTTGTCTTCTATTTCGTCACACGTCGGTTGCCATGTTTCAAACTCTTCATCTTTGATCACTCCGTAAAGTTTCATCTCCGTATCCTGGAGTAACGTACGCATTGAGTCGACCGAATCCAGTTTATCTTCTAACAGGTCTTTTTCTTGTTTTCTATGGTCGAAAGAGGTCACAAAAACTAAAATTTTCCCAACACGGGATTCAATCGATTCAATCATACGTGTATACGACGTCACCAAGGCCTTTTTTTCGGCCGCCATGGTTTATTAATATAGAACAAAGGTACTTGCACAATCTAACCAATTTTCTAACAATACCGATTTCACCTGGGCAACCTGAAAATCATCAAGAGCATGCATCTACCGGCAATCGATTCGAGCCGATCAAACCAGTATTTGATGATATAATATATATCACTGCGGGATTTCGTCACACTGCATATAATTCACCGCAAGTCTCCGCTTATTTTTCTCAATTTCTCGTTGATTCCAATCGCTTTCATCGTTTCAAATTTGTTCATTCATTATTTTATTAATTTTAAACACGAAACATACATTGTTCATTTTTCATAAATAATTCATTGTTCAATTGTTACACACAACTAACTGTTCATTTGTCACAAATCGTCCATTGTTCATTTGTCACATACATTGTTCATTGTTCAGTTGTTACACACAAATAATTGTTCATTTGTCACACACATTGTTCATTTTTTTTTTTTTTTCCCAAAATATATTTTTTATTAAGGTACATGTGGCGTTAGCCTGACGGGGCCGGGAGTCCAATATTTTGACATATTTTGTCTTACAACTATGTTAGTAATATGTAACCGATTACTCGCGGTTGGCTCGAGGTTAGTATTACAAGTGTTCTCATAATTGGTATGTTGCAGTCTTCGATGCTCTATACGTGTGCCCGACACGGGCTACTTCCTATTGGGATGCAGCTGACCATTAATCAGCAACGCTCCCTAGTCTGTACCCCATATCTAGCGTGGTGCGTCTTTCTCGACTCGAGGAATCCAGGATAGAATGGTCACTAGCCGGCGCAATCATCAGTTCGTGTAGAGTTGTCATGAGCGGTACAACCTTTGGCTCTTGTTGAATGATCAGTGGACTGCACAACCTTTGGCCCGTGCATCTGTAAAGAGTGTGTGTATGTATTGCCGCGACTAAGTAAAAGTTTATCGATCGCTAGGAGGGATATGAAACGGGGACACAACGAAGGAAACATCATTAAACGTTGACATCGGCGTTTCTGAGGAACAGGTATAGATGAAGCAGAAGATCAGGATCCCGGCTACCTAAGATATCCCGGACGGGGATATCCGATTGTCTGCCTTTTGCTCTCAGTGCTCTAGAGAGCTGAGAGCGAACAGCATGGAACCGGATACACGACCAGACAACATGCTCGATGTCGTGGTAGCCATCGCCACAATCACAAAGATTGTTTGCTGCGAGCCCAATGCGATAGAGATGCGCGTTTAGGTTGTAGTGATTGGACATAAGCCGAGATATCACGCGAATGAAATCACGACCTACATTCAATCCCTTAAACCATGCACTCGTCGAGACCTTAGGGATAATCGTGTGTAACCAACGACCGAACTCATCTTCACTCCACATGCGCTGCCAACTAACGAGTGTGTCCTGACGAGGAATGTGAAAAAATTCATTATAGGCAATTTGCCTTTCAAAAAGTGTGCCTTCTGAAGCGCCCACCTTAGCTAGCGAGTCCGCTTTCTCATTCCCCGGAATCGAGCAATGAGAGGGAACCCATGCTAAGGTAATCTTGAATAATTTTTCGACCAAAACACTCAATAGATGTCTTATTCTTGTTAGGAAATAAGATGAGCGTTTATCAACTTTCATTGAGCGGATTGCCTCTATTGAGCTGAGACTGTCTGAAAAAATAAAATAATGGTCGATGGGCAGTGTTTCAATGATCCCTAGAGCATAGTATATCGCACCCATTTCTGCGACATACACGGAACAAGGATCTTTGAGTTTGAAAGAGGCACTGGAATTTTCATTGAAGATGCCGAAGCCAGTGGACCCGTTTATGTATGAACCGTCAGTAAAGAACATTTTATCAGATCCAACTTTCCCATATTTTTCCGAAAATATCGACGGAATAACATTGGAGCGTAGGTGATCTGGTATTCCATGGATTTTTTGTCGCATGGACAGATCAAAAATAACAGAGGAATTGCAAAAGTATGGGAAGCAAACTTGGTTGGAGATGCCTGGTGAAGGGTGCACGTCGTGGGTAAGGTACTCATGGTATAAAGACATAAAACTTGACTGAGGAGTCAGCTGGAGTAGATTTTCGAAGTTATCAATCACCAATGGATTCATGATCTTGCAACGGATAAGAAATCTGTAGGATAATTCTGTGAACCGAAGAGAAAAGAGAACACACATTGTTCATTGTTCACGTTCATTTATTTAAAATTCGATACAAAACAAAACGTCCATCTCGTAGTTCTTCAGTGGTCACTTTATTACTGCACTTCCATCACCAGATGATCAAATCCGGCTCGAAGGACCACTTTTATATATTCAAACTTAGTGCACACTTAGTGCACAGAGCGAAAAAGTAAAACGACTGTTTCGGTCGGTGGTCCAGAACTAACTCATATTTATTTCTCCTTCATCTCGTACAATCTTTGTTAGGGAACTCATGAGAGCAATCTGATGATAACGCAGAATCTCGTTTTAAGCTCGTTTCATACTGAACAGTGGTTAATACTAATTCGATAACCATCTGTTAATAGCACTTGCTTGAAACATATTTGGTCACAGTGTTACATGGATAGAAAACATTCGAAAAAACTCTTTCACATGAATGTATTTTTAAATTCCCAGAGGAACTGGCAGATTATTTTCAGTAACGATTAGATATTTCCACATTTTCCTCGATACTGAAAGCCCACCAGTGGTTAATGCTAATTCGATAACCATCTGTTAATAGCTCTTGATTGAAACATATTTGGTCACAGTGTTACATGGATAGAAAACATTCAAATAAACTCTTTCACATGAATGTATTTTTAAATTCCCAGAGGAACTGGCAGATTATTTTCCAGCAATGATTAGATCTTTCCGGAACATTCTCGATGCTGAATGGCATCCAAACGGAAAGAATTCTGCGCGTGTATGTGTCGATCCTTCGTCGTCCACCTCCTCCAGCACGTTAGGCAACGATGTTGTCTTGTCGATGTCCTCACGAAAATTGAATGTGTCTCACCACCAGAATATCGCTTAAGTATGCTTTTTGTGTGTGATTGAATCGAGAGAAGGTGTGGTTTACGATGGCAATTTGGATGGCAAACTAGAGGGGAATGAACTCTCTGAGCTCGGAACTTTCGGCGACTGAGCAATAATCGATTGCGGGCGCATACAATATTGGATACGGAAATATCCTACTGATGGGAAAGAATAATCTTCAGAAGCTATCCTGTTAATTGCGATTGATTGAAAAATCACAAAACCAAATGTATTTGGTCACAGTGTTACATGGATAGAAAACATTCGAATAAACTCTTTCACATGAATGTATTTTTAAATTCCCAGAGGAACTGGCAGATTATTTTCAGTAACGATTAGATATTTCCACATTTTCCTCGATACTGGAAGCCCACCAGTGGTTCATGCTAATTCGATAACCATCTGTTAATAGCACTTGATTGAAACATATTTGGTCACAGTGTTACATGGATAGAAAACATTCAAATAAACTCTTTCACATGAATGTATTTTTAAATTCCCAGAGGAACTGGCAGATTATTTTCCAGAAATGATTAGATCTTTCCGAAATTTTCTCGATGCTGAATGGCATCCAAACGAAGAATTCCGCGCGTGTATGTGTGTGTGTGGCGGCTGCTCCGAACTCTTCCCGGGGAACCGTTTGTGGCATCACTCTCCTCCTGATGGATTCTCTTCTGGCCTAAGGTGCACAAACAGGCTCTTGGTGGCACCGTTCATCCGCGCTTTCATGATAAACGAAGAGCTTCACCACAACAGCGACAACATGCTCCAATCGCTGTCCAATTAGAACTGAGTGGATTTCCGAGCGGCGCTCGCTTATATACCGATTGGTGATTTCAATAGCCTGTTTTGAAAGCAATTTTAAGACTATTGAAACAAGTTTTTGGATCAAAAAGTAACAAGTATAGAACGCGTAGACATTTTATCTTTCGAATGAAGTGTTTATCATACCATTTAGTTCAGTTGTTTAGGAGCTATTAACGCTCAAAATCTCGGTCTCCGGCGTAACGCTTTCGTTTTCGAAACATTGATTTTACACCCCGGTATAGAAATGAAAGACGTAGTCCTACGCCAAAAAGTACATCTGCCACTTTAAATGGCAGATGAAGGAGGAACCGTTGACATGGAGATTGAATCCACTGTCTACCCCCCTACGGGAGCTGGAAAATCGCCTCAACGCGTTCCCCCCTCGGAAGATATCTCTTTAGAGGAAAAGTTAATCCACCTGAACAAGCCCCCCTCAAAATAATTTGCAAACCTTTCCTCTTCACCTCCTCAATCACCCGCTTCCGCTCAACTCCCGAACTTGCCTCCCAGCCCTACTGATCCCGCTCCCGCTCAACAATCGACAATCGTCCTCCCCCACAGTTGCTTCCTCTCCCCGTGTCAAGGTCTATCCAGAAGATGCACCTGAATCTGGCCCATGGATTGTTTTCTTCCGGCCCAAACCAAAGGGAAAATCCCTCAATGTCATCCAAATTTCGAAAGATCTGGCAAGATATTACTCTTCCGTGGTTGAAATTTCCAAGGTTAGACCGAACAAACTGCGTGTTGTCGTGGCTAATCGGAAGCACGCTAACGATATTGTTGTCGACAATAGATTTGTTATAGAATATCGCGCCTATGTGCCCTGCCATAACGTAGAAATTTCGGGGTGATTACGGAAACGGGTCTGACGAGCGAAATAATAAAAAAGGAAGATGGCAGATTTAAACAGCTCCCTTTAAAACAAATTAAAATTTTGGACTGCCATCAACTAGGAAAAGTTTCCCAGAATGGGGAAGAAAAAAAGTTCACGCCGTCCGACTCGTTTCGAGTAACTTTTGCTGGTTCCGCCCTCCTTGACTACGTTATGGTGGATAAATTAAGACTTCCAGTGCGACTCTTCGTGCCAAAGCCCATGACTTGCAACAAATGCAAGTCAGTTGGTCATACAGCAGACTATTGTGCCAACAAGGAGCGCTGTGCCACTTGCGGAGAGCAACATGACGGGAAATCCTGCAGTGCGACTGAGCATAAATGTCCATATTGCGGGGGATCCCCACACGAGCTCTTAGCTTGTGAAACTTATAAGAGTCGCTGGGATAAACAGAAGCGCTCTTTGAAGGAACGATCGAAGCGCACTTTTGCGGAAATTTTGAAGGGCGCTTCTCCACCGGCTCAAGAACAACAACCAATCAACACACAAAATGCCTTCGCCACGTTACCCGTTGACGAAATGGAAGCGGACACAGCTAACGGGGGCACACCGTTCATTTTCCAAGGGAATCCCCGGCGCAAAAATGTGACCACTCCCAAAGTTCAAGGACAAGTCCCTCCGGTGACAACCCCTGTTAGCTTGCCTAAAAAATCGAGTGCAGCGGACAAGCAAAATCAGGTTTCTCCTGGCTTCCGTGGCAATAGTTCGCCTTCGAACGACCCAGCACTCGAGGGGACATCAAAAACCCCAACTGTCCCTATTTTTCCGTACAGTTCAACTTCCCAATCGGGATTTATAAAGTTGTCTGACCTTTTGGATCAAATCTTCAAGTGTTTTAATGTTTCCGACACCATCAGAACCATTGTCATCTCAATGCTTCCAGTATTAAAGACAATTTTGCAACAATTGATGCAAACATGGCCCCTCCTTGCAATGATTATCTCTCTTGATGTCTAATTCAAATAGAGAGGTCGGAGATATCACTGTTTTACAGTGGAATTGTCGTAGTCTTATCCCTAAATTGGATACATACAAATTTTTAATTCATAAGTTCAATTGTGATGTTTTTGCTCTGTCCGAAACTTGGCTTTCTTCGCGAGATGATCTCTCTTTCCATGATTTCAATATTATACGCTTGGACCGTGATGACAGATACGGAGGGGTGCTATTGAGGATCAATAAGTGCCACTCATTTTTTCGAATTGACCTTCCACCTATTGGAGGGATTGAAGCTGTTGCTTGTCATGCAAACATCAGAGGAAAAGACCTCTGTATTGTCAGCTTGTATTGACCTCCGAGAGCTGCGGTTAGCCGCAAGCAACTTGTTGACATGTGCTCACTTCTTCCTGAGCCACGATTGATCTTGGGAGACCAGTACGACGACAATCGTTCATCGTTGATATATGACCTTTGTAACAGCTTCAATATGACCGTTTAAATCGAACGCATTCAAAGCTTTTCGGAAACGTGGAACCATTGAAAATTTTCAATCGTATTTGGACCTTGAAAATCAATTTAAAAACTTGATCAAAGGGAAAAAACGTGCTTATTGGCGAAATTTCGTGGGAGGTTTGTCACGAGAAACGTCAATGAAAAAATTATGGAAAATGGCTCGAAACATGAGAAATTGCTCTTCAACGAATGAAAGCGAAGAATATTCGATGGATTTTCAATTTTGCACGGAAGGTTTGTCCTGATTCCGCTCCTGTGCAAAAAATTGTTCGAGATATACCACAAGATAGGTGCGATCTTGATTCCGAGTTTTCGATGGTAGAATTCTCTCTTGCTCTCCTTTCTTGTAACAATTCGGCTCCAGGAACGGATAGAATTAAGTTCAACTTGTTGAAAAACCTCCCTGATGTGGCGAAATATCGCTTGTTGAATTTATTCAATCGGTTCATGGAGCATAATATTGTTCCAGATAATTGGAGACAAGTAAGAGTTATAGCTATTCAAAAACCCGGAAGGCCCGCGTCCGACTTCAATTCGTACCGCCCAATAGCAATGCTGTCTTGTATACGGAAATTGTTGGAGAAAATGATCTTGTTTCGCCTTGATCGATGGGTTGAAACGAATGGCCTACTCTCAGATACACAATATGGGTTCCGCAGGGGCAAGGGGACGAATGATTGTCTTGCGTTGCTTTCTTCAGAAATTCAAATGGCTTACGCCAAAAAAAAAACAAATGGCTTCAGTATTCTTGGACATAAAGGGGGCCTTTGATTCTGTTTCAATAGAGGTTTTGTCAGACAAACTACACTCTCGGGGTCTACCGCCTCTATTGAATAATGTGTTATATAACTTGCTTTGTGAGAAACATTTGAATTTTTCTCATGGGGATTCGACAGTAAGTCGAATCTCCTACATGGGAGTCCCCCAGGGCTCATGTTTAAGCCCCCTTTTGTACAACTTCTATGTAAGCGACATCGACAATTGCCTTACACAAAATTGCAACCTAAGACAACTTGCAGATGATGGAGTGGTGTCTGTCGTAGGATCAAACGAATCCGACCTGCAAGAACCCTTACAAGATACTTTGAAGAATTTTTCAACCTGGGCCATTGGGCTAGGGATCGAATTCTCCACGGAGAAAACAGAGATGGTGGTTTTTTCTAGGAAGCATAGACCAGCAAAACCAAAGCTTCAACTTTTGGGTAAACCGATCACTCATGCTATGTCATTCAAGTATCTTGGGGTCTGGTTCGACTCCAAATGTACTTGGGGCCCATATTAGGTATCTGAGTAAAAAATGCCAACAAAGAATAAACTTTCTCCGTACAATTACCGGCACCTGGTGGGGAGCCCATCCCGAAGATCTTATAATGTTGTATCGAACAACTATTCTCTCAGTGATGGGGTATGGCAGTTTCTGTTTTCAATCAGTTGCCAAAACACACCTCATTAAACTCGAGCGAATTCAGTATCTTTGTCTCCGTATTGCGTTGGGATGTATGCCCTAAACGCATACCATGAGTCTCGAGGTTTTGGCAGGCGTACTCCCACTAAAAGATCGCTTCAATTTATTATCTCTTCGGTTCTTCATCCGGTGTAAGGTTATGAATCCATTGGTGATCGGAAATTTTGAGCAGCTGATCGGGCTAAATTTTCATTCCGGATTCATGACTTCATATCATGAATTCATCTCCATGCAGGTTGATCCTTCTTCGTATATTCCCAACCGTGTTTGTTTTCCTGACTACATCAATTCCTCTGTATTTGTTGATCTGTTCATGAAGGAGAAAATCCATGGAATTCCAGATTATCATCGATCGTGGATCGTTCCTACGATCTTCAATGCAAAGTATGGGCGTATCAATTGTGATAATATGTACTTTACTGATGGGAATATGAATGAATATGAATGAGTCCACAGGATTTGGAGTGTTCAACGAATTTTTTAGCACCTCCCACAGTCTTCAGAATCCTGGCTCAGTGTATATTGCTGAATTGGCAGCAATACACTGGGTGCTGGACAGCGTCGCCTCACGACCTGTTGAACACTATTACATTGTAACGGATAGTCTTAGCTCTGTCGAAGCTATCCGTTCAGTGAGGCCGGAAAAGCACTCGCCGTACTTCCTTGAGAGAATACGAGAAATTTTGAGTGCTTTAACCAGACGCTGTTATGTCATTACCTTTGTCTGGGTCCCTTCACATTGCTCAATTCCGGGTAATGAGAGGGCTGACTCATTAACAAAGGTAGGTGCAATTGAAGGCGAAATTTATCAGCGTCAAATCGCCTTCAATGAATTTTATTCTTTAGTTCGTAAAAATACCATTGTTAACTGGCAACGCAAATGGAACGAAGATGAATTGGGCCGGTGGCTCCACTCAATTATCCCTAAGGTTAGCCTCAAACCATGGTTCAAAAGTCTGGACTTGAGTCGGGACTTTATTCGCACCTTCTCCCGACTCATGTCCCATCACTGTTCGTTAAACGCGCTACTCTTTCGTTTTGATCTCGCCGACAGCAATATCTGTGCCTGTGGCCAAGGTTACCACGACATCGAACACGTTGTTTGGTCATGCGAGGAGTATCTTGTTGCCAGATCGAATTTAGAAAACTCTCTTCGGGCTAGAGGAAGGCAGCCCAATGTGCCGGTGAGAGATGTGTTGGCTGGTTTAGACCTTGATTACATGTCCCAAATATATGTCTTCCTAAAAGTTATCGATCTTCGTGTCTGATTGTCCTTATATCCTTATATTCTCCTTTTCCTTTTCCTTCGCGAGAAATCAAATCCCTTCTCATTAACAATATAATAAGGTGAAATGTAAATACATATTAGATATAAGATAGGCTTAAGAATTGAGTGTAATGAATGTGAGTGTGAATGTGAGAGTGAACATTGTTAACATATCCTTTTATCCCTTCCTTTTCCTGAAGAAAATATGTCACCCTTCTAAACTCGAGTAGACCGCGAGTAATCGGTTTTCTACACTATTAACATTAGAATTAAGGAAACGATTTAATAAAAAAAAAACTAGCAGTAATAGTTAAAGTTTCATGTTATTACCTAATAAGATACGTAACGCTTAATCAAAACGTTATGACATTAAAAGTTTTATTAACTTCACGTTTAAGCCTAGTAGTTTGCTGTGAATAAAATAAATGCGAAACCAGAAAAATGCTTCAATTCAATTCTCCTCCCGTGTACCATACTTGCAGCCAAGACTCGTCCACAGCCCGCTAAGAGAGCACAAGCGCCTGTGGTGGATCACACCATTGAGGATAATGGCGGTTCCTTCGGCTGAAGGAGGCCAGGATGATAGCTCAGGATTATACACGGAATACACGGAATATGGCTTGCATTGGAGAATTAAACACTTGGAAAATTATCTAAACACGGGATTTATTACGCGATGGTTGACATTTGAAGGTTTGGTTTGGAATCAAAAACACTTGTGGAAACAATCTAAACAATCTTTCTCGGGTGAAGGTTGAATTTGGAATCGCAATTATTGGTAGGGATCTTCTCGTGCATTGTTCATTGGTGTTCGTTAAATTTCATGCTATATTTTGGCCTTAACTGCCAAATCGTGGGGAGTGAATTGGATGGAGATAAAGATAGGAATGGAGATAGAATTTGGAAATAGGAAACACTTCCTTTCTTTCGCGCTATCGGTCGCGAACAGCCTGTATTTAGTTAACAGTTGTGAGTGGATGACGTCCACAAGTAGGTATCATAACGAATAGAAGAAAGAATGAGCTTAGAATGCTCAAGCTCCTCGTTTCAAATTCAAGCTTCGAATGTTAATGGTTCACCGATGTCGATGGCAGTGAATCAAGGCAATTCGCCTGGCACCTCAGTGTTGGATTGTTCAAAAGGCACCGTTCATGAATGAGCAACGAATGAAGGGCATTGGCTCATATTCAGTTCATTCAAAATCCAAGCACTGGTGTTTACATTCAATTGTCTTCCACATCCATGTGAAAACGCTTTTTGACGTAGGGTTACGTCTTTCGGGAATATATTGGGGTACAAATTGAAAATCGAAAATCAAGGACATCGTGAAAATCGTCCAATTTCAAACTCAGTCATTTCATGATGGATTGATGAAATTTTTGCGTCAATCGATTTCTACACTACATAAATATTTTTTATATTGAAGAAAATAATATGTGTCATGAAACTAACTATCGAACAATTGAAAAATCTCAACCCCTATCCTAACGGAAATACCCACTTCTGATTGGTCGAAATTGACGACACATGCGGCGGGCCCCTAACAGAGACATCAAAACCAAGCTGCCATGGGGGAAATCGGCATTGCAAATACATGAAGTAGGGAGAGCTTTTGTTCCAACCAAAAAGTGTGGGTGATACGATTAATTCTAGCAAATAAAATTTAAATTTGGAACTTTAATGTTGGTTGCCTCGTGAAATTTCATATCAATGACCGATCGTGTTTTGTGAAAAATTTAGCACAAGAGTAAGTGTAAAATTGTATATGGTAGCAGTTGTGTTGAAAATGACTTTATATATAAAACGATTTATTTCAACTTTCATAAATAAAAACACAAAATAAAACATTTAAAATAAAAATAAAAACATGTATTTTAGATATTGCAAATTAAAGTTTTTTGTGAAATTATTTTTCTCAGTGTATATTTTTTTCACGTTTGGAGACATCAATACTCTATAACTTTTTCTAAAATACTATTTCGATAGGACTCATAGTTTTTGAGACATAAATTATCAACGATTTCTCTCTCTAAAATCGATACGTCTTTTTCAAAAGTTACATTTAAGTAAAAAAAAACCCAAATGCTGTGGAAAACTCATATTTCCTCCAACCCAAACGGAATAGAAGCTTTCATTCGAATCAAAAATACTCATGTTTTATCATTTGTCGATTTCAATTGGAATTGCTCTATAGCTCTTGGCTTTTGCACTCAACGTATAACATGAGCCTCGAGGTTCTGGCAGGAGTAACACCTTTACAGAACCAATTCTGAGAACTTTCTCTCAGAATACTGGTGAAATACGGTGAAATATACGTGGAATAGTCTGGCTAGCTCATCGCGAATAACGAAAATCGCGGATAACGCAATAAATGACTAAAAATGAGTGCGAAACACGAAAAAATATATATTTCAGCATGAAAGCTATATTTTATCAATACAGAAATCATTAAACTATCCATCTACAAGGTCGTGTACACCAGTAGTCAGATAATGTGAATACCATGAGCAAAACTAAAGTACATGAAACTATCACTCACTGACAAATTCCGGGAAGGCATATGGATTTACTATGGAACTCGTTGTCGCGCATAATCCGCACCGCGGATAATCGGGGTTCCACTGTATATAATTTCGGTTTATGAGAATTTATCACCACTATATTTCATCAGATATTTGTCTTTCATCGTTTACTCCAGACTCACTTAACCATCAGCAGTTCCTCAATTAAATACGATTGACGATGAAACAAGCAACTTTGTGGTTCCAGATTAGCTTAGTCCAATTTTCATTCTCCAAATTTTTAATCGAAAGTACCAAAAAGTCAATTGCATGAAAAGATACTTTACTGGTGGGTCTCGCCTCAATGGATCCACTGGCTTCGGTGTTCTCAATGAATATTCTTGCAGGAACCTTGTTCCGTTTATATTAGGCGGCGGTGACACTGGATGCCGAAAAGTGGTCGTACGAATTGTATGCAATAGTGAAAGTAAACAACCACATTGAGTTGTATTGGTGTGGTTACATTAGTTCCCCCTTGCTTCGTTCGAATTCGTCAGCTTCTATCGAACAAAATTGTTTGTTTCTATTCGTACAATCAAATTTTCGTGCGTACTCCGAGCCAATGTCACCTTACCCTTACTGAGCTGGCAGCAACCGACTTCTTGTTAGAGGCGAATGAACTGCAAAGTTTAAAACCTCTTAAAAACAAAGAACGAACGAACCGACTTCGCATTGGCCTGCAAACCATTACTTTATTTTCTCGGATAGTCTCAGTTCACTTGAGGCTATCCAGTCGATGAAAATTAGTAGGTACCCATCTTATTTTCTCACAAAAATGAAGCAGCAGATGAGTACATTGATCAATAGTTCTTATAAGGTAACCTTCGCATGGGTCCCATCTCATTGCTCAATTTCTGGCAATTAGAAGACGGACACTCTCGCAAAGGTGGATACCCAGGAAGGCGAATTGTTTGATAGACAGATTTCATACGATGAATTCTTCCAGTTATTGCCAATTATCGGTTCCCTATTGAGTTGGCAAACCGATGGCGGTGGTTAAATTCAATTATACCAAATATTCCTTCAAGAGCGTGGTTCAAAGGTTTGGACGTAAGTCGTGACTTCATTCGTGTAATGAGTAGACTTATGTCCAACCACTACTCGCTAGATGTGCATCTCCACAGCATAAATTTTGTTCAAAGCAATGTCGGTCTGTGGGGAAACGGTTACGATGATATGATCAAGCAGTTTGGCAATGTACGGATAATTACGCGGCCAGAGAGTACATTTTGAATACAGCTCAAGGAAGACAACCCTATGGTCCTATCAGAGACGTGTTGGGAACTCGCGACATCTCCGCGAAGCTTATACGATTGAGCTTACAAATAAAAGAATTGAAAAAAGGAAGTCTTTCCGAATTACCTTTTTCAAGGCCGAAAGTTAGTTTCAGTTTTCCTGATTGGCCTTTAAAATCTAATACTAATACTAACGGGTGATTTTTTTCTGTTTCATTTCATTTCAGATCACGCGTGATTCGTGCCATGTGTCAAAATCAAAATTGTATAGTTTTCATTGCCATTCCATTATAGAAAGACTTACGAAAACTTACAAATCATTGAATTGTATTACCAAAATCAATGCTCTGTTGAAAATGTGTTGCGTTTTCGGTGAATGGGCTTCAAAAAATTCGCTTTTTTATCAAAAAATTATCTTTAGCGATAAAGCATATTTTTGGTTGAACGGATTTTAATTAGCCAAATTACAGCATTTGGTCCGATAAGCAGCCACAAGCAACACAAGATCTACAAATGCATCCCAAAAATGTACTGTTTGGTACAGTATGTGGTTCAGAGGAGTCATCAGCTTGAATTCCAACTTGTCATTGGCCAAATTACACGAGTTAAATCTGGGTGACACCCGCTTTCAATCAGACGGTGCCACACAGCGCGACTTGACGCCGGTGGACTATTTTTTGAGGGGGTCTGTCCAATCTCTTGTTTATGCAGATAAACTCTTGTTAATGCATCGATTCAAAAAAGGGGTATTTCAATAGGGACGCTACAAAAGTAGACCGATAAGGACAGCAAACGACGCCATATTTTTCCCCGCTCTCTTGACATTTCTTTTCAGTAAGGTTTGCCATTTCATAATATACAATCTAACGAGTCGAGATTATTAAAATTTACTACCGAAATTCGGAGTCAATGGCCTCGACTTGAGGGGTGCTACGTCTAGTGGAAAAATTTGAATCAGCAGGCACAGTATAAAATGTTCCCGTGCTAGTGAGACGAAAAAGTGCCCGTAGTGTGGAGAATATTGCTGCCGCTAGAGCATCAATTGAGGAAGACCCAAATCCGTCTCTCACACGTCGTTCTTAAACGTTGGGCATGTCTGTGACGTCATTGTGGCGAATTTCGCGAAAAGATCTTGGCCTACATCCTTACAAGATCAAATTGACGCAAGAGCTGGAGCCGCTTGACCACCAGAAGCATGTTCGAGAATTGGGCTGAGCAACAACTTGAAAATGATCCGGATTTTCATCGAAAAATCATCTTCAGCGATGAGGCTCATTTCTGGCTGAATGGCTTCGTCAATAAGCAAAATATGCGTTATTGGTCAGGCAGCAATCCACACGTACTCCATGAGTCACCATTGCACTCCGAAAAAATTATGGTGATGCGGTTTGTGGTTCGGCGGCCCTATTGGGCCGTACTTCTTCCGTGATGATCAAGACCGGCACGTTACTGTGAATGGAAATCGCTACCGCTAAATGATAACCAAATATTTTTGGCCCGAATTGGATGATTTGGACTTGTACAATATGTGGCTTACAACAGGACGGCGCCACAAACCACACAGCGAATTTAACAATCGATTTATTGAAAACCAATAATAAAGAATTTCGTCGATATGTTTTTGTTTTATTTAAAAAAAAACTATTGTAGCGCTCTTGAAAAAACCCGTGGTTCAGGACAACATCATTCTTGTTATCGGTAGTAGTCACTCTAAGAAATACCCCCAGCTTTGTATTTTTGGTTACTACAGTTAGAGGGCCGTCATCAGGTACAAACAATAGAATATACGCTTGGATTATATAGTGAATTTATTCAAATAGAACTGATAATTCCGCCATGAACTGCTTTTTCCTGCAGTACGGTAATCATCAGTAACTATCTCGAAAGTATATTTTCTAAAAAGTATGTAATTTAATTGTGTTCGCTACTACTACGTCAAATTGAGTCCAATGTGTAGTTCTAAAATTAAGTTCATTTTATAAGTTGTTTTTTATACACATTTGTTTCATGGTTTATCACTGATTGCAAAATTTATTCCTTGACTCACGTGACATAAGATTCATTTTTTATTGGTAGGAAATTGAGAATTCAAAAACAGCATTGAACTGATAGAATTAACGCACGAGGAAAACAAAAACATTTTCACGAGAAACCCAATGGGGCGGTTTATGTTTAGCTGCTGTTTATGAGCCACAAACATCGGTATAAATATCTATGCTGTCTGTGCTTATTGGATACCAATAGATTTTCACCGAGTGCTCTTCAATTGTTCTTAAAATGTCTTATATATATTGCGCTTAAGATATACACTGCAACATGTTATAGTTAATAGTAGGGATGATTTAAACACACGGTACCTGTTGAATGTGTCCTGCGGGAGCAATTTGTCTGTCATTTTTTTTTTGATACGTGGACAGCGCCATGGTCGTATATGATTTACTGAGTTTGCACTATTATCGCAAACAGACTGTTCGCTATAAATCGGACTTGTGCTGTTTACGATATATGATATACGCGTGTGTGAGTGAATATACTTTACGACTCTACGAAACGTAACGCAATTTGATGTTAAAACCACTGCGGTGAAGGAAACAGCAATTCTGGAAAGAGCAAAAGCAAAACAAAACAAACGTGATAGAGATGCAGTAAGGGTAGTCAAATTTGTATGGATCCAATTCCAGCGTTGGTAACTTGACGAATGAATTGAAAAGTATTTACATGATCGCATAATTCTGCCGTCTTTTTTCACAGTGTTCGGCCGCCAAACACAATAAGTCAGACATGCATTTAGTCAGGGAACGAATCGAGTAAATGCAATACTTTTCTATCCATTTGCTTTTGCATTCGTGGATATATAAACATTGTTTAAAATAATACATGAACTGAAATGATTCTTATTAGTGCTTAATAAATACCTTTTGTCGAAGATAATGTTTCAATAAATGTTTTATTCTGACTCTGTCTTTCGTAACATGGAACGTGATTCGGTGAGTACGAGTATGGCAGTTTGCATTCACATTCGCGTTGAGCCTTACCAGCTATATATTTGTTATGTTTTATTTATTCTAAATACCTTTTACACGCGTACGATATAACAAACAGCGCCTCCAAGAAAGTGTCTGTAAACTTGCAGAGGGCACAGGATACACTTTTCAATAAGCAGCAATTCGATTCGACGTGTCAACGAATAATATAAAGAGAACGATTCATTTACCTCAGTTTCAGACTCAGCAGTAATTTAAAGACAAGCAACATGGTTTTAGCTCGGTACAGCCATTTGACCCTGAATGAAACGAACACAACAATGGATTTAAGGTACGATCAACAATTCAATTACCTCCGCTAATGACAATCAACTTTTGATGAATACGTGTCACATGGTCTATTACAATATTCTCTTCCAGGGATGCTTCCAATACACAACGAATGTTTCCTAATGCAGAGTGTTCAACCTGATAAAAACCCCAAAGGCAACCCAGAACCGATGTTTTACAGATTCATCGAGGCATCAGATTCGCCGATAAATTTAGAAATTACAAAAATGAAGAATACCTGTTTGTATCAAGTACCGCCTTGTGGTAAAACGGTGCAAACATGGACGTTGAATGAAGGAAGGCAGATATTCTTCCTTGATTGCGTACTTGTCAGTGGACCCGATGGCAAGTGGAAGTTTCTAAACAAAGTCTCATTATCTTAAACAATTTTTTCGTCAATGTACCTTTTGAACACATTCCTCATGTGGCAATCCCAAAAACATACGACCGTGCGATCAAATAAAATTCATCCAAACAGTTTATGGGGAAACTCGGCTCACTTTGCCCCAACAGTGGTTATACGAAAACTATAAGTTCAATAGTGAATGTCTACTGCAAAAGCTTACGACATTGTGAATACCTTGCCAAATGTTATCTTAGTTCGAACTGCCTTTATCAGCCGGAAATCTTCAGCGAAAACAAGAACTGAAAAATACTTTATTTTCGGGCTCTTTTTAGTCGACACAGATTCAAGGACTATACTAGAGAGTATACCTGCTTCGCGTATCGTCCTATTCTCCATCACGACATCGTCAGTGCGTGAATGTGTGCAATACATCGGGAAAATCATGTCGATATTGCCTTTGCAAACAGATTTGAAACATTTGCCTGCAAAATTATGCGGTTGTTTTTGTTTTACTTGAGAACACTGACCTGCCGATGACTAAGGTGACCAGTAAAAAACTGCAACCTCTCGCAAAATATTTTTTTAAAGTGTAATGCTTCGACTGGAGCAGATTTCAATTTTGTAACTTAACTCGTTATGTTATGACATGACACATTTGGTAATAAACTAAATAGAAAAATCGATTAAAATTTTGATATTGTACAAACCGACTTACCTCGAGAATGTCTGAATTATTAATATTGGATTCTAGTATTACTTGTGTAGCTTGGGATACCTCTTTCACAATCATTGATGAACATAAGCGGGAAGAGAAGGTTCTACTCTCAAGATGAATCGAACAGCTTAGCAATATATATTTTGAAAAGGTCTCAGAAGGTACGCCTTCAATGACTGCGGCTCCTACTACGGTGGCGTTCAGCTGAACGGATTAAAAAAAAGCGTTGGAGTAAATACGACTTTCTGTTTATGATTCAGACATCACTTACCGCGTTTATTATAATGCTCACGGTCACGGTCGCGTTCACGCTTCTCATACCGTTCATGATCCCGATCCTTGTAATCCCTTCTGTCACGACGTCTATCATCGCGCTTAAAACGATCATCACGCTCTCTAGAAAACAAAACGGTTTGAAATTGAGACTTATCTTGATGATGTTTTAATCAGTGGCGTCTCGTGAGTAAATTGACTAGTTGTGCACCAACACGGCGACCCAAAACTTTTACTCAAAATTGCAAAATGGGAGTTAATAAGTGCTCGAATATTGTTTTCTTTATGCAATAATTTTAATGGATTGGCTGAACTATCTCGTTTTTCATCGTATCTCAAGCATTTCTGGGTCTAATTTTAAATTTGAGCTATTTTTCATAGTCGTGCGTAGTTGATATATGTTGTATATAAATTCAATATAACATTGCATAAGTTTAGATGCGCAATGGAGTATGATAGGATGTTTCTCAAATATAATATTACATTGTTTTACATTGTTGGACAAATTATTTTTTAAATTAAATTTCTTCTAACGATACAGTAATGAAATTATTCGTTCTGTGCGATGGGCAAATCGGTCAATTATGTTTTCAAGAAGCATTTTGTTTTCAATAGCCACAAGTATTAGCCTTCCAATTCGTTTCTCTCTCATCGTTGATCTTAAGTAGGTCTTCAGTCTACGAAGACCAGAAAACCTTAGTTCGACCGATGCTGTGGTTGATGGAAGCGTTAGTATTACCTGCGTGAAAATAATTTCCAAAAAATTATCGTCAAGATTGCTATCGATTAGTGTTTTTATAATCTCCTAAATTTTCTTCTTGTCAAATTCTAACTTTGTATATAACACTCGCAGTTCATTTCTTTATTACACTTTGTCAAAATTAGAGAATCGGCAACAAAGATCATCTATCAGCTGTTTGGGGAACTCCGAGTTGAAGAACTCAAATTCCAAATAAAATGCTTTACTTGTTAGAATAAGCTAATCGCATTTTCAGTTCGTCTCGGATGCGGTCGATATTTGACATGTCAATTTCTTCGACTCGCAATCGCGCTTTGGGAAAAAAACATTTCCTTGTTTTTGAATTATTCGTACAAGAGTGCAGCAAAACAATATTGAGAACATGCGCCTTACAATGAATATAATCAGCGTTTGGAAACGACTTCTTTGCGATCGCCTGGATTCCGCCTTTATCTACTGACATCACTCAAACTCCATCATATATTTGCGCAACCAGCTTAGCAGGTGATACGCCAAATTGCTGTAGTAAACTAACGACATGATTAGCTAAAACTGTACCGGACTTTTCACTACTAACCTCTCTCAATAACACAAATCTTTCGACGGGAATACTTGTAAAAGTTTAATTCATGACTAATGTCAAAGGGTCATGCGTTTTTGAACTTATATTTTATCATTACTACTCACCATCGTTCGAGCAATATCGTAGTGTTGTAGCCAACTGAGATTTCCTAGAGATATCAGTGATTTCGTCGATCATTACTGCAACGAAATCAGCTTGTTTTATTTCCTGCACGATCTGCTCTTGCATGGTGAATCCAACAATTTCCACCAACACATTCTGAATTGTTGCCGATCTTCCAGAAAATACTGCCGTGGCATTTTGAAGTCAGAAAACGACATACCTTTCGTAGCCAAAAAGTTACACATGTCCTTATAGTTTCCTCTATTTACAGACGATATGGTTTCATCGTGTCCTCGGAAGCTCAACCCATGTGAACTGAGAAGACAAACTAATTCAATGAGGGTTTTCATGTCTTCTTCGCAATTGAGTTATGTTTGTTTCTTGCGACTTCAACAGTATATTCTAACGCATCACAACGAGTTTTCTCAAACGTGCGGCATATTATGCTGTGTTCTTTGATAGCTAAGTGAGATTTTATAGCGAAAGATAGATGATTCAAATCTGCATATCCTACTCTGTTCCACACACTGTCTTCTGCTGGGTTCTGAAACAGCAAACAAGGCCAACAAAATAGCTTTACTTTAGTCTCTGAAACACATAGCCACTCCGCGTTGTAAGCTGTAGCATTAAAGTTCCGTGTAACTTTTTAACCATTTTCAACACAAGTCGTTTCAAACTTAGGACGGCTAGGTTAGGACGGCATACATTTGCCCGGTTAATTTTTGCACTGAAATATAAATGATATATTTCAAAGCAATAATTGGGCAAACGTATGCCTAACTAAAGGATCGTCTCCTATGTTTCAAAATAACCGGGCAATCGATGGAACACAGGTTTGTTTGCGAAAGGCCGCCGCTTCCGACGGCGGGTCGGCAAATGACAAAACACTGCATACAACAAGGCAACAACAATACAAATAATATTTGAATGCCAGTGCGAACATTAAAAATGCTATCTATTGTATTTCGGCTCCGGTGACGCTAATACGAAAGCACCTGATTTTTTAGTTTTTTCAGAGTAGAACGAATGTTTAAAACCGCGAAATTTGGAGAAAAAATCTGTTTTTTTTTAATTCAAACGAATTCCGAACAAAAACAAACAAACATCATAATTTTACTCGCTGGGCCACCTGGTTGTAAATCTAACGTAGATTCGTCGATTGAGAAACTGAAGCAAGAATCTCCTACACGTGCAAGCAAAAATATGCACGAAACAGACACTAATGTATTGGTCCATGATTGAACCCACAACCGTTCTCTTCTCTTGTGCACAACTTCCACTGCACGAAATTGTTGCCAACTCATTGGCAGTTTAGTTAACCAGAGCTTCAACACAATTTCATCAATCCGCGTGTAGAGATACGTAATTCTCGTGCACAAATGAAAGTGCGCGAGCTGGGAGAGCGTAGAATAAGTGATAGAAATAGAAACCAATGTTTTGCATCCTCGTTTCATGCCGTTCGTTTCCTTGACAATCAAGAACGCTTTGTTTTTCATACTTTCCACACGTTTTTTAATTGAATTATAGTCTGGGCTAATAAGCATAGTAGGGGCGCTTCATTTTTTTTTCAATTTGAAATATAGGTCGGACTCGATTATCCGGAGACTCGATTATCCGGGATTCGATTATCCGGAATTTTAGACTCGATTATCCGGAGAATTTTATTTTTGATTTTCGGAAATTTTGAATAATTTATATAATAATTCCATATTGAATAGCCAATATGGGTATCAAATGAAAGGGCTTGACTAGTAGAATACAGTTACAGGTAAACTTCGATATAACGTACATTCCACTTTCAAAATTGTACGTTATATCGAAGCATAATAAAGAACTCATAAACGTAGTCTATAATACATTATTGTGTTGCTGCTTAAGTAAAGTTAATGAATAACTTCAATCAGAAGACGAAGCCAGCCTTTCTCATGATGTTTCCCTTCGTACTGTTGATTACTGTTACTGTTAGCTTGATTCATTTAGAATCCGAAATCACAAAACCAGCTGTATTTCGGGATTGATTGAAGGTACAAAACTTGTTTTAGCATCACAATACAGATAATTCATTGTTCTATCAGGAAAAAAATATTGAATTTTTTTTTCCTCTACACTTTGGAAATGTGTACGTTATATCGAGGTAAAATGTACGTTCTATCGAGTGACGTTATATCGAGGGTACGTTATAACGAGGGTACGTTATGTCGAAGTTTCCCTGTATTTATGAAAAATACAAATCCAAGAAGGCCGCCACCACAAGATGGCGCCATATATATTTTTTCAAAACCCCATCAATATGGGTATCAAATGAAAGGGCTTGACTAGTAGAACACAGTTATTTATAGAAAATGCAAATCCAAGATGGCGGCCACAACAAAATGGTGGATTACATATTTTGTCAGAACCCCATCAATATGGGTATCAAATGAAAGGGCTTGACTAGTAGAATACAGTTATGTATGAAAAATGCAAATCCAAGATGGACGTCACCACAAGATGTGGTGCCATTTTTTTCCGCAATCCCTTCAATATGGGTATCAAATGAAAGGGCTTGACTAGTAGAACACAGTAGATCATGAGAAATATAAATCCAAGATGGCCGCAATTCCCAAATAACTGATTACTTTTTAATGGTTTCATTCAGCTTACCCTGTTTGTATGTATGTTTGAGTGTTCGTAGGATTTGCCCACATTAATTGAAATTTGACCCCGTTCCTGATCACTGATTGATCTGAAATTTGGAACATACCTTAAATTCTATTGCCATTATAAAACTGCGTATTCCATGATCTTGAAAAATTCAATTTGGCCGCCGCTAAAAAATGGCTGAATCGCTTGACTTGGAGAATACACTACATTATCAACAACACAAACATGAATGGAGGAACGGATGTGATAACTACTAACTGTTACTTGTCTAATTATTTTCTAGCTTTTAGTACATTAATCCGTATAACCTCAAAAGCTGTTTTAAGTAAATTATCTGTACCATTAGCATACTACAATGGTATCTCTACAATAAAACCATTCAATTTTTTTTAAATTTTTATTTCTTACCTAACTTTCTTCGGAAAATTTTAATTATTTACTGTTTTATATTAGTCAAATCATTTTATTTGATAACAATACTTAATTTCGATATAACGTACATTTTACTTTCAAAATTGTACTTTGTATCGAATTGTACGTTATATCGAAACATAATAAAAAACTCAGAAACGTAGCTTATATTACTTTATTGTGTTGCTGTTTGAGTAAGGTTAATGGATAAATTCAATTGAAAAACGAAGCCAACCTTTCTCATGATGTTTCTCTTCGTACTGTTGATTAAAATTTTAATCATTTAGAAAACAATCACAAAACAGTTGTAAAAAAAACTATTCAAAAAATTATTCCTTTGGACTTTGAAAATGTGTACGTTATAAAGAGGGTACGCTATATCGAAGTTTCCCTGTATTGCATAGAATGCATAGAATACATAGTCGACTATTTAGTGGTAGTTACCTTTTCTAATTTATGTTGTTCATAATGTAGTCTATTCTCCAAGTCAAGCCATTCAGCCATTTTTTAGGGGCGGCCAAATCGAATTTTCAAGCAGTTTTATAATGGCAGTATAATTGAAAGTATGTTCCAAATTTCAGAACAATCAGTGATCAGGAACGGGGTCAAATTTCAATTAATGTGGGGCAATCCTACAAACTCTCAAACATACATACAAACAGGGCAAGCTGAATGAAATCATTAAAAAGTAATCAGTTATTTGCGGACTGTGGCCATCTTGGATTTGAATTTTTCACGATCTGCTATGTTCTACTAGTCGAGCACTTTCATTTGATACCCATATTGATGTGGTTTTGAAAAAAAATATATATTTGGCGCCACTTTGTGGTGGCGGCCATTTTGGATTTGCATTTTTAATAAATAACTGTGTTCTACTAGTCAATCCCTTTCATTTGATACAGGTCAGACTCGATTATATACAGTATGGAAAAAAAAATATTTTTTTTATATTTCAAATATGACTTATTTCAAGAAGAAATGTAACCATTCAACGTTAAGGTGAAATTAGAGTGGCTATTACATGTACAGTGGGGTGAAAATAGTGATTTTTGGAGATTTTGCTTAATTTTTTACCAGGAGTTCTTTATATCGATATTGCCGCCAAATTAAGAAAGATAGAATTTGGGTGTCAAAAAACAAATTGTAGAGTTTGAGAGCTTCAATTTAATTGATAGGAACAATCCAATTAGTACAATTTTCAGGATAAAAGTAATAATAACACATTAAAAATTATTAACTTTTAAATTTTTCACTTCCAAAATGTTATTAAAATACACTAATTTAGATGTTCCACTACTACATCCTATACTAAATTTTCTCATCTTTCAAATGAAGGCAACATAGTTGTCCTCCGTAGCGTACGTTTTAGTGTAGAGCCAGTTTGAGGCAACAGAGTCCGAAACAGAAAAAAAGTTCTATAACTCTGTCATTGTTGAAATTCGAACATGTGCGTAGGATTTTTTTCATCAAATATGATCGCCTATCACCTTCTGAGAGAATCTGGATAAATTTATTTTTTTCATGTGAGAAAGGTGTTTTCTGACTTTAAGGGGATGAATCAAAAATCAAATTCCTCTTTTATATTCAAAAAACAAAAAATACTTTTTTGACTCGATTATCCGGAGAATTCGATTATCTGGAGTGAAAAAAAAAAAATCAATACTCCGGATAATCGAGTCCGACCTGTGCAGGCTGTGCAGTGCACGAGGTACACATATGGACAAGACGCCACTAGTTTTAATGAAAACCTACCTCGATCTGCGATCATCACGTTTTTTCTCCCGTCTGCGATCATCGTCTCGTCGCCTTTCATCAACTCTGGATGTTCCTTTCTTTCTAGCCTCTATCATTTCTTCCACAGCTTGTCGAAGTTTGGAATAACTGTAAATAAGGTTTCGTCAATTTCGAAGCGCACGTACAAATCACAACGAGCTTACCCTAAATGTTGTTTGCCAGTAAGATGATCATCAATTCGCTGCTGTGCATCACCTACAATGAGAAATGCACCGCATACCTTGCAAACCTCCATCTGCTTTTCCTGGGCTGCAGCAATTTCTGCGGTTACAGACCAACCGTTTGATTCGTGTTGTTTTATCAGAGAATCTTTTTCCTCCTTCAGCTGATCGCACATTTGCATGAGGCCCTGAGATCAAATAAATAAAGCAAACGTTATTTTGAATAATTAACGGATTATAGATGACAAATGACACTCTTACCTGTGCTTGCTCGACATCCCCGCGAATTCCAGCTTCCTCAGCCTCACGTACTAGCTTGTTTATCTTTTCGGTCAGCGTATTAATTTGATCCTGTTGCTTGGAAACTGGCCGACCTTCCAACTTACTATTCATCAGGAGCAATCTTTGTTTTCCTTTGACTATCTTGCGATCAACTTCGTTGATCATGTTACTGCAAAACCGCAAAAAATCCTCTTCGTACTGGGTTTTCTTTCGAGATGGCTTAGCGTTTTCAAACAGCTTCTTCGCCTCTTCGTCGTGCAATTTACCACACTGACCCAAATCGGCCCTCGTATTGACAAACAAATCATGGGGACAGAATTTTACCATGAAATATGTGCAAAACTGTAAGTACGGAACAAAAGCTCACAAAATTCATCCTCCCCTAGCCTTCTCAATATTGAACTTACCTCCTCATCCTCCCAATTCAATTCTTTGTTTTTAACCGATGGATCAAGATTTCGATTTCTTCCCATCAGCTCGTCCAGCAACTGTCTGGCAACGTCCACCATGATTGATATTCACTCGAATTGTCAATTTTTTGGCTTCCCACTATCTCTACTTTTTGCTTCGCGACGAAACGCCGAAATAAAAACTCGTATTTTCTCTACAATATTACACCTATTCAGTGAAAAAATAACTGAGAAATGTAGCTCCAAGAAAAACGATCTATTTAGAAAATCTTTCACGACCCCTCTGTAACTATTCAGGATAAATTATGAATTTTTCTTCACTATTCGAAGAACTATCAAGTGAATTGCGACGTGATTTTTACCCTTTGTCTCAAAGTTATCAAAATCGTTCCTTCCAAGGTGAATAGAAACAATCTAATTGATGGCAGTGCCACAGTTGATTAGCACTCAGAGAAATTGTGACATTTTTTTAGATCATCAATGCGGTCGTTCGATAATTGGGAGTTTATTGAATTTTTTTATTCCAATATTTTGGAAGAAATTAACATCTTTGAAATGTTTTGAATGGCCGATGAATAAATTCTTGCGCATTTTTTTATTTTTAATGATATTTTTTATTAAAATTTATAAACTAGTTTATCTTAAATATAAAATAATATAAAATCTACCAATGTTCTAATTTTATAATGACGATTTTTTATAATCATTGTATGTTTAGATTAGATTGCATATTTGAGTAGTTTCTATTTGCAGATAAAACGAAAAATACACTATTCAATGGGTATTGAACCAAAAGAACAGGAAAAAACATGGATTTACTTATTTCCTTAATAATTAAATCCAATTCCATCTAATATTCGTGGAGAATAATTTCGCTAACAAACCGTCCTGAGGGTCTTCCTAATGCCTAATTGCTTGCATATCCGCTACTAAGCGAATGATCATGAGATCATCACTCAGGGCCCTCAATTGTGTGCTACTAGTCCAAATGAAATAATCAGATGGAATGGATTCTATACATGATCTATGCGTCCTGTCCGTTGCGCTACTCGTCGTTTGACGTCAAGTGTTTTGTGAAGGCCAGAATAAGTACTCATTGAAAATGCGTCTTCAAATCAGGCGGTACACAAATAAGTACTGTAATTATGTAATCGTGGAGACAAAAAGCGTTACACAAGAAGATAATAAATATTTTTATTAACGCGTTAAGTATCTTTATTTCTCTGGACATTACATTGGTGATGAGAAAGGGATCCGAAAACACCGTGAAACAACGAAAGTTACAATCTGGAAGCAATATCACCAGGATTTAAAAAAAAACAAAAGCAGCACGTATTTGTCTGTCCACTGACATCTTTCTTCAATAACTTATATATCGGACTTATAAAATTAGGTAAATTTTCTATGAATTTGGCGTAGTAGTTCGTTGACCCTGCAGATGCTCTGACCTCAGTAACATTCTTCGGTTCAGGCGCATTTCGAATTGCGAAAACTCAGGAAACCTGCAATTCGAGATGCGCCTGAAGTTCGAAGATTGTTAGTGAAGAGCAACTAGTTGTCTTCCTTGAAAATGGGCAATCGATACCATCCTTCCACTCCTCGGGTAGCTGTTCTGTTTTCCAAATTCTGGCAATCTGTCGATGCAGAGAATTGACTTTTCCGGGCGACTGTTTATACCATTTTTTCCAGTCGATCTGTTGTTCTTCACTTCACTTCAGATTTATTGTTAGATATCGTTCTCAACTTCACCTACCCAAGATGTATAGAAGTATTACTACTGTATTGCTCTCGAATTTCCTTTTTTGATTCAACCATTGTCAATATTTATACAATTGTCACTACTGAAAGAGGTAAGAAAATAACATGTTATGTATAAAATTGCACAGAATTAAATTTATTCCAAACTCATCCCAATCAAATAATATTTTATGACTATAACATTGTGATTTATGGAAAGAACTACAAACCTTCCATAAACTCACATTGCAAAATTTAAAACTTACTATAGAGCAAAGCTAATTCAATGTTTATTTAAATTGGTATTTTTATACAGCGCATTTTATTAAATTTACTTTCAGGTTTTGAAGTTTATTTCAATAAATGTGAACAAAGAATATATTGCGCAACTGCGAACTAAATTTTATTAGTTTAGAAATGATAATTGGCTTGATAAACCGTTCATTGAGGTAATACAGACCCAGTTCTTCCGCAAAAACGGAACTGTGACAACTCAGTTTGTTTATTTTAGCTTTGAAGTTTTGGTTGTAACTTAAGTAAAAGTCGCTTTGTTGTTTAATTCATTCTATATGCATGTGGATTTTCTGCTTGAAAAAGTTTGAAAAAGGCAAGTTAATAACCCCAAGACAAAAGTCTCCGTTGATTACTAAGGACAAAAGTGAACAAGTGACAATGATAAAAAAGCGAACAAAAGACAAAAGCCCTACTTCCTTTGAAGATATTTTCGGCCGATAGTTAGAATTTCATGGAAATAATATCACTCAATAACCCACATAAAGTCTGCTTCATTTAATATTGGAACACAAAAAATTGCGTGTAGTTCAGTCATTTATTAACGAATTCATAATTTGTTTTTCATACAAATGTAGCATTTTCTTTACTCTTTCATAAAAAAAAATTAAAAAAATTATTCATTGCTGTTTCGAAGAAATTCTCGTACTTTTCCCGTAATACGGCACATTAGGCGGCGCACACCCTTTTCGTCCACCGTTTTGGCGATTTGATTTCACCAGTTCTTCATTTGAGTCATGTTCCTAACAAGTTTTCCCTTTGCCTTAAGCCTCCGCTTCGTGATTGCCCAGTATTTCTCTATCGGCCGGAACTGGGGGCAGTTTGGGGGGTTGAGGTCCTTCGGTATTACGCTGACCCCATTCGTTGCGCACCATTCCATAACCGTTTAGCTGTAATGGCAGCTTGCGAGGTCCGGCCAAAACATTACTGGACGGTCGTGGGCACGAATAAACGGCAGAATCCGTTTCTGTAGGCACTCTTTTTTGTAGACTTCTGATGTCATTGTCTTGTCAGTGAGAAAGACTTTGGTTTTCTGTCCACAACTGCATATCCCCTGCCAAATCATGTACTTGCGGGCGAATTTATCCGCAAACACGAACTTAAATTTTGCAGGTACATCCCCCCGAGCCGTCGCCAAATAAAATTTTTGACCTGGGATTTGCCCAAAGTCCGCCTTCACGTAGGTCTCATCGTCCATCAGAATACATCCGTCGAACTTGGTCAGCACTTGGTCGTACAGCTTTCGAGCACGGAATCTGACCACATTGTTCTGCTTCAGCGTCCGATTTGGCTGTTTGCTGGCTCGGAATGACCTTATTTCTTCCCGGAGACGAATTCGTCGCACCGTACTGTGAGCGGCCTGGAACTTATTGGCCAAATCGCGGTCTGAAAGATTGGGATTTCTCTTGACGGCCTTGATGACTTTCCCACGCAGTTTCCGGTCGACAGTTCCACTCCGACGCTTCGAATGCGGCTTCCGAGCCGTCGTCAATGTTTCCTTGTACTGCTTGATAACACGCCATACGGCATTTCTGGGCATTTTAAGCTGTTTAGCTAGCTTAGATACCGACAACAATGGATTTTCAAGAAAACTGCACAATTTTATCTCTCCGTTCGGCTTCCATGGCGGTTGTTTACAAAATGCTATCGTTTGGTGTTATGACATAAATACATGGTGAAAGGTAATAAATTTCCCGACACGTGGGTGAAAAAAGTTTCCAAATCCGTCTACTAGGAGCGCCACAATGAGCAAAAGAATTTGTTCCAATATTAAATGAAGCAGACTTTACGCTATCTTACTGAAATGTCTTCACATATTTCATATTGTCTTCAAAATGTCTTCACATATCAAATGTCTTCACAGTAGGTCAAATGTCTTCAAACCTGGCATCCCTGGTTAGATCGCCAATACCGTTCACCCAATGAGGTACATATAGAGGTGGAGCAGTAGGCAAAGTTTATCTGAATTGGCAAGCGAAATATCGTGTCAAAATTATTTGCATTCAATATGGAATGTATATGGAAGAAACAAAACAATGTTGAAAGTTCTCACGGTTGCATGATAATTTGAGCGAAATTCTCATGAAATCATTCAACTGTTTGTTTTTTAACAGATGGCAATTGTATCGTTGCTTATTACGATTATTTATGTGGTAAAAAGGTTCAGAGAGCAATCGTATGCTTAGTTCTTGAAATCAGTAACATTTTTGATGAAATTTTGATTAATTGGCGAATATTCTCTCACAACATATACACCGACACGTCATAACGCTAATTAATGAAACTTCGTTCATTTTTATGAACGTGGGGGAGTGAAAAAAGCACATGGAAATATCACTTTTATCCGTCTTTTTCGACGTGATTTCACAAATATTCACTGCACACTATCACATTAGCCTCATATTCAGCGGGAACTCTAAAAAAACGCATGTTTTTAATTAATAAATTACTTCCTGGCAATAGTATTTTCACATGGATGCGGTGGGCAATCAAAGATGAACACAACGACTGACGTAATATTTGAGAAATATTTATGGCAGCGCATGCTATGTCGCTCGAAACTCTACCATCTTCATTACCTTTTTTCCAAGACTTGCCGTTCACCTTAATGTGCGATTCACATAGCACGTTACGGAGAAGAACGTCTACGTTCCGTCAATGTCTCCACCAATTCACACATGCAGTCAATGCTTCCACCAGCACCGTCACGTCAAATGCCAAACGAATGATTCAATTAATTTTATTCATGGTGTCGCCACCTACAACAATTTTGAATTGCAATGCACTCTTTCAAATCAGCATGCCTAAAATCAGTTTCGAATTTTGGAAAATTCAATGGGAATCATTGAATTCAATTATTTAAATGCTTAAACCCCGTAGTCCGACCCTTATTCAACAATAATAATAAATAGAATAATTCTCTCAACTAGTCGCGAATGATTTTCACTCCGAAATTTGGAGCTAAGCGATATGTTGGCATAAAAAGTACAGTAAGTTACTTATAATGCGATATGCTGAGGCACCACTCAGTGTCGTATTGGAGTCGATTTTGATCAGTAATCGGCCATTCGCGACTGTTAGCGACTTTCAATGTGGGGCCATAATTTGGGCCCCGAATTCAATATTTACAAAAATGTCCAATTAGAGGTAAAAATGTCTAATTTAACGTGTTGCATCACAGATCGGTTAAATTAGCTTAATGTCGATTTAAATGTAAATTACTGTACAACCAAATCAAAACAAAAGCCGAGACACAAAGCCCAGACAAAAACCGTCCGTCTCCGTCAATTATTCTTTTCTACAAATCCTGCCGGTCGTTTTCGTTGAACGTATGCTGACGGGTCGTTACGTTGCTGGTGTATGTGAATGTTTTCATGGGAATTGCATGGTAGAATCATTGACGTATCGTGACGTGACGGGACGTGAACGTGACGTGTATGTTGTATGTGAATCGCACTTAAAACTACTACTCCCACTATAATATAAATATCTTGAGCTTGCTTCACGCATCGGGGTAAAGTTTCGTTCCCACTCTCCGATTATAATGATACGCATGGCGATAGAATGACAATCGACCGGTGTGGTTCAAGTAGTGCTATTTACATCGCGAATTTGTTGTTTTGGTACTTGTTTTGATTTCCCAATATACTTCCAGATTGAGAGATAATTTTACAAAATGCCAAAAGAACAATTCCGTGAAGCGGACGTTATCAAAAAGATGTGAGAAATGACATATATTTAAGCAAAAGGTTCATTCTAAGATATTGTGTTATTTTAGCTCACACGTCTCATTCGGCATCGACAAGCCTGAACTGATTCAGCAGGAATCTCATCTTCATGTTGTAGCGAAGAATTTATACAATCAAGATGCTAACCGAACTCCGGTATCGTTTGGTGTGCTGGATCGACGAATGGGAGTTAGCCAAAAGGATGCTACATGCGATACATGTAAAAAGGGTTTGAACGATTGTGTTGGACACTTTGGTTACATCGATCTTGCACTACCGGTGTTTCACGTCGGTCATTTTCGTGCCACCATAACAATATTGCAGTCAATCTGCAAGGTTTGCTCACGAGTTATGTTGAAGGAGGATGAAAAGAAACAATTCAGTGCTCGCCTCATGAATCCTAATTTGTCCTATCTGGCGAAGAAATCCATCCACAGTCTGGTTCTCAAAAAGGCCAAGAAAAATACCAAATGTCCTTATTGTGGCAGTCTCAATGGGCCGGTTAAGAAGGGAGCAGGCCTAATGAAAATTGTCCACGAGCCATACCGTGGTAAAAAAGCCACAGATCCGATCATAACTAATGCTCTGGAGGAAATGTTGAATGCCATCGAAGGTAATCGGGAACTCTCCCAGACGATAGGGCCTTCCTCGTTGTCCAAGGAACTCAACCCTGTCGAGGTGCTGGACTTATTCAAAAACATTCCCAAGTGCGACGTTCCGCTGCTAGGCATGACCTCTCCTGACTCTGATCCGGCGAATTTGATCCTCACTCGAGTGTTCGTTCCTCCCGTGTGCATCCGACCATCAGTGGTGTCCGAGGTGAAGGCGGGCACTACTGAGGATGATTTGACTATGAAGCAAAGTGAGATTTTGCTTATCAGCGATGTTATAGCGAAACATACGATGTCCGGAGGAAAGATTGAGCTCATCCAAGAAGACTGGGACTATCTGCAACTTCACTGTGCGTTGTACTTCAACAGCGAACTGTCGGGCATTCCGCTTGCGCTGATGGTAGGTATCAGATAATGAATCATCGAGTTGGTAGCATTAATATCTGTTTTAATACTATTTGTAGCCTAAAAAGCCATCAAGAGGTATCGTACAGCGTTTGAAAGGTAAGCAGGGTCGTTTTCGTGGTAATCTATCCGGAAAACGTGTAGATTTTTCCGCTCGTACCGTCATTTCACCGGATCCCAATCTAATGATCCATCAGGTGGGAGTACCCGATCGTGTTGCGAAAATCTTAACCTTTCCCGAGCGAGTAAACTCGGCGAACATCAAAGTGAGTAAACTGTTATCGATAATTACCTTTTTTCCCAATTCATTTATTTGTAATAGCATAAGCTTCGCGGGGCCGCTAATTCAAGATTTGTTTATACAAAATTTCAACTTAAATCTATGTTCAGTAGGTTTCGACCGATTACTCGCGGTTTACTCGAGGTTATAGGGCCAACAATTGTGGGATTGGTCAGATTAGGGATATGGATATGAGGTATCGTTGTCTCAACCGAGGGTTGCCGCACGCACTATAGCATTGATCATAATGACCAGGGATAGCATCAGGTGTCCGACTATCTGTCGTGGGTGGGCGACGGTGAGATGAGGGGACAAGACAAACAAACTAATAACGAAAAAGAAAAAAAACACAAAAGCATAAAATTCTTATACTAAACCGTTTCACGAACATAGATCAACTGCATATAGCAGATGTCGCGAGTTCCCAACACGTCTCTAAGAGGAACATAGGGTTGTCTTCCTTGAGCATCAAGGGCATTCAAAAGGTACTCTCTGGCTGCCTAATTATCCGTACATTTTCAAACTGCGTGATCGACGCCGTCGTAACCGTTTCCTCACCGACAGACATTGCTTTGAACAAAATTTATTCTGTGGAGATGCACATCTAGCGAGTAGTGGTTGGACATAAGTCTACTCATTACACGAATGGAGTCACGACTTACGTCCAAACTTTTGAACCACGCTCTCGAAGAAACATTTGAAATAATTGAATATAACCACCGCCCAAGACTTCCAGTGTCCCAAGAGGAAACTCTGACGCAGTAATTGGAAAAAATCATCGTTTGAAATCTGTCTATCAAACAAATCGGTTTCATGGGCCGACCCACCTTTGCGAAAGTGTCCGCCTTCTCATTGCCAGGAATTGAGCAAAGAGAGGGGATCCATACAAAGGTAATCTTATAAGATCTCTCATCAGTGCACTCATCTGCTGCTGCCTCACTTTTTTGAGCAAATAAAATGGGTGCCTGCTAGATTTCATCGACTGGAGAGCCTCAAGCTGAGACTATCCGAGAAAATGAAGCAATGGTCTGCAGACTTGTTGGAGATCATACCCAATACGAAGTCGATTGCTGCCAGCTCAGCAACATAAACGGAACAAGGTTCCTGCAGTTTACGAAAGGCGCTCGAGTTTTCATTGAAAACACCGAAGCCAGTGGATACATTGAAGTATTTTTTCATGCAATTGACTTTTTCGTACTTTCGGTAAAAATATGAGAAATAAAAGTTGGTCGAAGTTGATCGGAAATCGCAAGTATTGCTTGTTTCATCGACGGATTGTATTCAATTGAGGAACTGCTGATGGTAATATGAGCACGGTCTGGAGTAAACGATGGAAGACAAATATCGAACGAAATATAGTGGTGATAAATTCTCATAAACCGAGATTGTATATTCAGATGAAGATTTTTTTTTCAAAGTTTTCAATCACAAGTGTGTTTGTGACTCCGCATTTCCCCAATATTCTAAGAGAATGTTCCCAGAATCGGTTCTGTAGAGGAGTTACTCTTGCCAGAACCTCGAGACTCATGTTATACGTTGAATGCATACAACCGAGAGCTATACGCAGACAATGATATTGAATTAGTTCCAATTCTAGGAGGTGACTTTTGGCTGCTGAAAGAAAGCAGAAAGCGCCATACTCTAGAATGGATAGAATAGTTGTTTTATAAAGCGTTATGAGATCTCCCGGATGAGCTCCTAACCACGTGCTACAAATCGAGCGGAGAAAGTTGACCCTCTTTTGACATTTTTGCTTCAAATACGTAATGTGGGTATCCCAAGTGCATTTTGAATCAAACCAGACACCAAGGTACTTGAAGGTCAATGATTGGGTAATGCTTCTGCCCAAAAGCTTAAGTTGCAATTGGGCTGGGAACCGCTTTCGAGTAAACACTACCAGTTCGGTTTTCTGCGGCGCCCAGGAAGACAAGTTATCTAGGGAATTTTGCAATGGTCTTTGCAAGTTTTCGGCCTGAGGGCTTCTGACGAAAACCACACCATCATCTGCAAGCTGTCTTAGCGTGCATTGTTCTGCCAAACAACTGTGAATATCTTTCACATAAAAATTATAAAAAAGGGGGCTGAGACATGAGCCTTGGAGTAGACCCCATGAGCAGGATTATTAGGTGGAGCAGATGGCAGAGTTTGCGAGCATAGTGTGCGTGATGTGCGTGATAGCATACGCTGCCATAGCTATTTTTCACATCGTGACGTCAATATTTGTGTTTACATTCAATTGCCTTCCACATCCTTGTAAAAATGCCAAAGTACGTAGAATAGAAGGTAGTCTCCTCCCTGCTTTGTTCAAGTAGTGGTAGGCAAAGGAAAAAAGCAAAAAATTGTAATAAACCATCCATCGAATCCATATAAATTCGAACATTTTTGATTTTTTTTTAAATTGTAACAAAAGAACTGTCTCAAAATATGTTTCTAAATGATGAAATAGCAATTTACTTTATCATTTTAAAATAGAAAAAAGTGGAATTATCGCACCTGTGTTATGAAAATAACCCAAAAATAACCGATGAACAAATGTGTGGAGAGGTTATATCGAAGCAGTTTCGTTTCGTGTCGTTGATAGTATGATGAAAGATTAACTCCCACACTGCTGATTTTTTTTCTCTTTTATTGAAGCAGCTATCAAGAATCATCGCGACGCTTTCAATGGTTTCGGTTTGGAGTGTTCAGCCGTTCAGCCGGGACCAAATTGGCGTTTCTGAAAAACGAGAAAAACATTTCCTCCGCGCCGGGTCATCTTCCGAATTGATTGCAAATAAATATTTTGCACTTTCGCAAGAAGTTAATGTATAAATTTGGAATTTTGTGTGAAACCATTGGAACGGAACGTTTAGGAAGATCCAAGAAGCGAATGCATTGGATAGCTGAAAACATCTCCGATTAGTTTATCGCATCACAATTTATATAAAACACACTTACCTCCAGTACAAAGATGTCTTCTTTGCTGATTATAGGTTAAAACAGTATCCCCAAGTTTTAAAATTTTTCTGCCCCTGGCATCGCGGGACGTGGCACTTCGACATATTGCTGAAGTAAACAAACACTGTTCAGTATGAAATCATTAAAAAAAATCACATCAAACCTTACCTGCAGTGAAAATGCGGTACACTATCGTGTTTATCGTCGGGTCGACTTACGATTTTGTCACTTTGTACGATTTTTTGAACTTTTAAAAACAAGAAATATTGAAAAAACTTCCGAACATCGAACAAATTGAGGATAGTTTATTCCTAATTTCTTTGTGTGTGTATCACATGCGCGCTCCGTGTGTATGCACAGAAAATATCACTTACCTTCTATTCTACGTACTTTGGTTTTCGGCAAGCTTTTTTTATCAATTAAAAACAGATATTTTCTTGGAATTCCCACTAAATATGAGTATAATGTGACAGTGTGTAGTGGATATTTGTGAAATGATGTCGGAAAAGATGAATAAATGTGATAGATTTGTGTGTCATTCTCACTCTCTCACCTTCATAGAAACAAACCAATTTTCATTGAAAATGTTGTTATTCCCGAGAACTAAGAATACGACTGTTCTCTGGACCTTTTTGATCCTTAAATGATGATCACAATGCAATTGTCATCTTTTAAAAAACAACCCGTTACAAGATTGCATGCGCATATTGGCTCATGACATCATCAAAACGTGAGTTATTTCAACATTGTTTCGTTTCTTCCTTATACATTCCATATTGAATGCAACTAACGACGACACCATATTTTGTTTACCAATCCAAATATACTCTGCATACTGCTCCACCTCATATGTACCTCATCGGGGTAGACCCGATTCCCGCAACCGCAACCCTCTTGTACCGCAACAAATTGTACAAGAAGTTATTCGAAATTCCAGGAAGTACACATCTGTCCAGATTGTCTGACAGATTTTCTATGGAAACCGAATCAAAAGCTCACTTAATATCCAAGAATACTGAAGCCAGACGATCGTTTGTTCCTTTGCTCTTGCGAAACCCAAATTGTGTACTTGATAGCAAATTATTTGTCTCGAACCATTGATCGAGTCTTCGAAGGATCATTTTCTCCAACAATTGTCTAATGCACGTGAGCCGGTATGGGTTATGGTCAGACGCTGGTTTGCCAGGCTTTTGAATTGCTATTACTTTGACCTGTCTCCATTCGGGTGGCACAATGTTGTTTTCTAGTAGGGGTCTAGTAGGCAGTTGCAAATTTTGGCCAGTCGGTGTTCTTCGTTAGGTCAAATGGAACTCGAGAAGGTTCAGTGGATTGTGGGCTACACTCCATTGATATATTTATTGGCAAGTGATCACTACCATGGGAATCATTGATGACGTTCCATTGACAATCTAATGATAGCGAGCTCGAGCAAAAAGATAGGTCGAGTCGACTTTCTCGAGCAGGGGGTTTCGGAATTCGTGTCGCTTCACCAGTGTTCAAGATAGTCAAGTTGAAATCGTCATATAAATCGTAAAAAATGGCCGCTCTATCGCCATCATAAGGACCACCCCACGCAGTTCCATGGGTGTTCATGTCACCTAAAATTAGAACTGTGGATGAGAGAATCGAGACTAGACTCCAAAGTTGACTACGGCTAATGTTAGTATGCAAAGTTCTTTATTCTTTGCAGTTATTTGACACGCGACGATTCCGACGTCTGATAGAGCTGGGAGAGGAATTGTATAGAAAGAGTAGCACTTTTTAATCCCTAAAAGTACTCCTCCATAAGAATCATTTCTATTCAGGTGAATAATCTTAAAATCGTGGAAGATGACTTCTGTGTCAGAAGAAAGCCATGTTTCAGAAAGGGCGAATATATCACAGTCATAATTTGGAAGTAAAAATTTGAACCAGATGAGTGCATGGTATTAACGTGGAAATTATCGATTTCAGGTAATGCGTCAACTTATAAAGAACGGAACTGAGAAGCATCCGGGGGCGAATTACGTTCAGCAAAAAGGAAGTGCATTCAAAAAGTACCTTGCTTACGGCAATCGTGACAAAGTTGCTCAGGATTTGAAATGTGGTGACATTGTGGAACGTCATCTAATGGATGGGGATGTAGTTTTGTTTAACCGACAGCCCAGCTTGCACAAACTCAGTATTATGTGTCACGTGGCAAAAGTGCAACCCCAGCGAACGTTCCGTTTCAATGAGTGCGCCTGTACACCATACAATGCCGATTTCGATGGGGACGAAATGAATTTACATTTACCCCAAACGGAAGAGGCGCGCGCAGAAGCTTTGGTGTTGATGGGAGTAAGTTTGTGTTTCTTAATTTCATATGTACAGTAATCTTCAATGTGGTACCGTTTCCAGAACAAATCGAATTTGGTAACGCCCCGTAACGGTGAGCTACTGATCGCAGCTACTCAAGATTTCATCACTGGCGGATACCTTTTAACACAGAAAGATCAATTTCTCACACGCGAACAAGTAATGCAGTTGGCAGCTTGTATGCTGTCGGGTCCGGATGCTAATATGGAAATTGATTTACCGAAACCAGCGATTATAAAACCGCGTAAAATGTGGACGGGGAAACAAATTTTCAGTCTTATCCTGAAACCCAACAAAGAGTCTACCGTGAATGCCAACCTTTCAACAAAAGGTCGTAACTACACCTCCGGGAAGGATATGTGTGTGAAGGATTCATGGGTTGTTATCCGGAATTCGCAGCTGATGTGTGGAGCGATGGACAAGGGAACGATGGGTTCTGGTACGAAAAATTGTGTCTTCTATGTGATTCTGAGAGATTTCGGCGAAGATCACGCGATCCGTTCGATGTGGCGGTTGGCAAGAATGGCTTCATATTTTATGATGAATCACGGATTCTCGTTCGGCATTGGCGATGTAACACCAAGCAGACAGTTGCTGAATGAGAAACAGAAGCTTTTGGAAAATGGGTACCGACGTTGTGATGAGTACATCGCTGAAATGAAGAAAGGAACCCTCCAATGTCAACCTGGTTGTACGGCAGAACAAACGTTGGAAGCCGTAATGCTGAAGGAGCTGTCTAGTATTCGAGAACTGGCGGCTAAAGCATGCTTCCGAGAGTTGCATCCAACGAATAGCGCTCTGATTATGGCACAGTCTGGCTCAAAAGGTTCAAATATTAACATTTCGCAGATGATCGCTTGCGTCGGTCAGCAGGCTATTAATGGCAAACGAGTCCCGAATGGGTTTGAAGATCGAGCGTTGCCCCATTTTGAGAAATTTTGTTAGTATAGCAACACATTTCAGAATCATTCATCGATGCCTATAATCGAAATTTGTCCTCGTTTTCAGCTAAAATTCCAGCGGCACGTGGTTTCGTTCAGAACAGCTTTTATTCAGGCTTAACGCCAACGGAATTCTTTTTCCACACGATGGCCGGTCGAGAGGGTCTCGTCGATACGGCTGTAAAGACGGCTGAAACCGGTTATCTGCAGCGACGATTGGTCAAATGCTTGGAAGATCTTGTTGTGCAGTACGACGGAACTGTACGGAATGCCATCGGCGAAGTTGTTGAATTTACTTATGGTGGTGACGGACTCGATCCTGTTTTCATGGAGGTAAAGAACAAACCTGTTGATATAGATCGCCAGTTTATGCATGTCCGAAATATGCACCCTTGTCGAGATGAGCATCCACTGAAGGGAGAAGAAATTCTGTCTGTGGGAGAGAAAATTCTCAAAACACCGGAATTTGATGGATGCAGAGAGGATTTCAGAAAGGAGAGCTTGTAAGATTCAAAAGATAGAACGCAGAAGCAGTGTTACTAATGATCGCTTTTTATTTTTTTTTAGGAAATACTTGGCAAGTTTTGGGCAAAAGTTGGCACAAATTCAGAACAGCTATAGTAACTGTTCCAATGTGGCTCTGGAAATAGAGCGAACTACCGAAGGACAGTTGGGAAGATTCCTCAAGCAGGTGCGCAACAAGTATAACAAAGCAATTACGGAACCTGGTACTGCCGTTGGGGCGCTGGCCGCTCAAAGTATCGGCGAACCGGGAACGCAGATGACTCTGAAAACTTTCCATTTTGCGGGTGTCGCTTCTATGAACATCACCCAGGGTGTGCCGCGTATTGTGGAAATTATCAATGCGACGAAGGCTATTTCAACACCCATCATCACGGCAGAGATAGAGGATAACACTAGTATGGAATTTGCACGTAAGGTGAAGGCAAGAATCGAGAAAACCACGTTGGGCGAGATTTCATCTTACATCGAAGAGGTGTATAAGTCAGATGATTGTTTTCTGCTTATAAAACTTGATCTGGACCGAATCAGGGTGCTGGGGCTGGAAGTCAATGCAGATACAATCCGTTATTCGTAAGTGTTTTCCTTTCACATATTTTTCTTGTTGGGTATATTTTTCACTGCGACCAGTTATTTGATCTCTCATGGGGCCCCTATTTGTTGTAAGCCGTATCAAGGTGTGTATAGCTATTATTTGGAGTGATATCACTTGCTGACTGTAGACATGATCCCAATAAGGTATTATAGCACGAATGAATTTTATTGTCATGATGGGGGGAAGCTATCCACACATTACATCTGAGGGTTGCATTAAACCATTATCAAAGAAATTGCGCCTTCTATGGAAAGTGCTTCGCAATTACAACATAACAAGTGCTTAACAATTACATTTCACATAGTGTTGCACTTGCTCACAATTATGAGTCAGGATCTGTTGCAGTAACTGAATATTAATCATTCGTTTTGCGTAGTCCGTATGATTCTGCTGCTTCATGATGCTTCATGGAGAAATTCGATATGTAATGAGTTTGAGGCAATGGAAAATATAAACTTTCTGCACCGACTCCGTTCATGACGGACTGGGGGAAATGACTTCAGAAAGATCATATTTGAACAAACGAAATCGAGATATTCAGTAAAACGGTCAATCGGCAAACCCTGTTCTTTTACTAATCCATAATGCATTTGACGAATTTCATGCCAACTCGTCTTAGGAGTTAGCAGAACTTTCTCAGATAGTAGTGAAACGTTGTGGGTGTAAAGACATGGGTCATTTAAGCAGCTTTGCATACTTGAAATGTTCGAAAAATAATTAGACTATTTTTTGGAAAAAGCCAAATTGTTTTTTCTATTTTTTTACAAAAATTTATAATTTAAAAACTATGATACTTACAAAATTCTTGTCAAAAGATGAAATGTAGGAAATTTCCCAAAAAAATAACCAAAAAAAATTTTGGAAAAAAATTTCGCTGACAAAAAAGTTATTCTAAAAATTAAAATCCATTTTTCTCAAAAACTTATTGTTTTAAAAATTCCCAAAAATATATATATGAATAGTCCTTACAATTTCCAACAAGTCGTCCATACATCGGAAGATGGGCACTTTTACAGGGAAAAAGTTTTTCGAACAACAACTTTTTCATGTTTTCTTTGAAAAAAATACGGCTTATCCTTATTTTGTTTAAAGTCAAGATGGCGATATAGCGTATTCGACAAAGTTTTAGATCTTGTTAAAATATGAACTTTTGTCGAAGACATCAACTTTCTATCTTTTATAGTTTTTGGAGTACACATGTACGAATTAAACGTTATTAGTATTTTTTCAAAGAAAAACATGAAAAAGTTGTTGTTCGAAAAACTTCTTCCATGTAAATGTGCCCATCGTCCGATGTATGGAAAACTTGTTGGAAGTTTTAAGAGCTATTTATATCTATTTCTTTCAGAATTTTGAAAGCATATGTTTTCGAGAAAAATGAATTTTAATTTTCAAAATATTTGTTTTTCAATAAATTTTTTTTCCAAAAAATTGATTGATAATTTATAATGAAAACCAGAATAATTTCTTAGATTCCATTCTTTGACTAAAATTTTGTAGGTCTGATATTTTTTTTTTAATTTTGAGTTATTTCAACTTTTTTTCGATATTAATTTAAAAAACTATAACATCTACAAAAAGATGGTCGAGTTATTTCAACTTTTTTCGAAAAATATTAAAAAAGATATTAATGAAATGTAAAAAATTACTTAGGTTTTTATTAAAAATTATCAAAGAATTTTTTGGAAAAAAAATTCATTGGAAAAAAATATTTTAAAAATAAAAATTCATTTTTCTTGAAAACATATGCTTTTAAAATTCTGAAAAAATAGATATAAATAGCCCTTAGAATTTCCAACAAGTTTTTCATATATCGGACGATGGGCACATTTACATGCAAAAATTTTTTCGAACAACAACTTTTTCATTTTTTTCTTTGAAAAAAAACTAATAACGTTTAATTCGTACATTTTTATGGATAAATTATCGCAATTTACATGCTCTGCTAATTTTTCTCCAATTAGAAATATGTCAAGAACATGTCAAACGTGATAATTTACATACAAAAATGTTACGAACAAATCATTTTTTTTCAGGAGTTTTCATACAAAAATGACTTATATTCCAAAAACTATAACAGATAGAAAGTTGACGTCTTCGACAAAAGTTCACATTTTAATAAGATCTAAAACTTCGTCGAAAAATTTAAACAATTTCCTACATTTCATCCTTTGACATGAATTTTGTAGGTATCATAGTTTTGAAGTCATAATTTTTTGTAAAAATTTAATAAAAAAAATTCCTTTTTCCAAAAAGTTGTCCAATTATTTTTCGAATATTTCAAGTATGCAAAGTTGCTTAAATGACCCATGTCTTTTCACCCACAACGTTTCACTGCTATTCGAGATGGTACTGCCAACGGCCAATCAAGTTGGCATAAAATTCGTCATTTGTAGCATTCTGCATTCAAGAGTCAAGTCTAAAGTCACTTCTAAATATTTCATCTTTGGAGTAAACATTAGTTTAGTTACCAACAATCTAGATGTACAAGGAACAGTAGTTTTATGAGGATTTTTAGTTGAACCCTCATTCTTACACCATGCTATACTTATTTTTTTTTTCTCCCATCTGTTTATTTTTATTAGGCTCATTTAGTAATTCAGCTGCAACAGAGCCGAATTTATCGAGTACATTTTTTCTCATGTTGTATATTGTTCCGTCTGCTGGGAACTGTGGGGTGGACTGTATGGGCTGGTTGCTCCCCTCGTGGAGGCTGGGACGGGTGGGAGCCCTTATGGCTTCGCTCTGTGCTATAAATCTCTTTCGGATTGGCTTGATGAAATGTTAGATTTGGGCTTTGAGTAGTGCAAAGTAAGCGCATGGTGTTTTCTTCTATTTATACTTTATTGATTTTCACTGCTTATTTACAAAATATTTACTGATTTGTTTTTGCTAAACGCTGCTGATGGTATTATTGATATTGTTGCTGTTGTACTGAAGCTACTATATGGTTCGATGAAAACTCGTTCGATGCCAATGTTGCCGCACTCCTGCGATGATGGTATTGGTGTTGCCACTCGTGCAACGGTTCGTTGGCTGCTTCGCGGACGGAACATATATTAAACAATAGCCATTTAGGCGTAAGAGTATTCCTATTCTATCGATACACAACACATGTCGCCTTTTTTTTCGGCGTAAGAATATTCCTATTGTTCGAATGTTCACAGTTGGACTATATACACAGCGGAACTGTTGATATGAGGCTTCCATTGTTGTGTTATAAATAGCACCAATTACCGATGCAGCAGATCGTATGTGGAGTGAGAGGCTGGGATCACCATCACATGATGATTGATGCATGGACGTAGTAGCTAGAATAACACACTAAGATGGTCAGTTGAGGGCCCTAAGTTATGAGCTCATGATCGTTCGCATAGTAGCGGACACGCAACCAATTAGGCTACGAAGACCCCTCATGTTATAGTTATGTTTAGAGCATATTACAGTATATCTCTGATTACATGCTCATATTTTCCACGAACCACAACTACAACATCATCCACTGTTTATGTTTAGATCTTCTGATCTATTCATAATACAAAGTGAATGCTTTCCCATATTCAAACCGCTGTAAAGTATGCTTTGCTCGGTTAATTATTTTTTAGATTTTTTGGCCTAGCATTCCACCATGGTACATCCCTGTTTGTTGATCAGACCTTAAATGGGCAACGCTTGCTGTAAGCTTCAATTATTCTGTTTGTAGCATAAATAGAGGTTATTTCCTCACTCGCGTTAACATTTTTTCCGGGAGGCTACACCTCCCCTCCACTACTAGATAAGAATAGTGAAGTTGCCAGTAGGGCCCGAAATCTTCGAAGGTGAAAAATGTAGACTAAGTCTACTCTCAGTAGCTTCGTTGACTAGCGAGGATGACTGATTAACTAGTCCAGTCAGTGGTTATTCTAACTGACGCGACTAATGAAAACAAATCTGTCTCTTCAATCAACTGACTTCAATCCACCTGTTGGGCAGACAACAGTGATCACTGCATAAGATATATATGGATCGACAAGATTGAGCTTTGTTTAAATCATTATTTTAGCGAAATAGTTACAAAAATTACCCGCTAATCTATATTGATGACATGCGAACATATGTCTTTACATAGAAATATTTACTTTTAGCGTCAAAGCCATATGCACGAAGAAAAATAGAAATTTCTGTTACTTATTATTTTTTCATATCAATGGAAGCAGATTGATTATTCGAAAAGTTTCACAGAAACAGTGCAAGTTGCACATTGCGATTGTATAACCGAATTAGGTGAAGTGTGTTCCAATTTAGGCTTTGTGTTTTTTGCCCGGGAAAGCTGGTCTCGTGAAGAAGTAAACTAATATACAGTAATCGTTCGCTAACTGGTCCTGGTTTAACTGGTCTGCCTTATAACTAGGTGAACGTTAACTGTTCCTTGGACCAGATGAAAAGCAGAACTTATGAACAAACGACGCCATATACAAATAGAAGATTTGCTATGAGGGGAATGCCCCTGTTCATTGCGATGCGATTGCGAATGCGATGTTCATTGAACGACTTTCCCACTAGATTTGAATCGAAAATTTTCGCACCTAGATGAAAGTCACAGGGGCTCGAGCTCACGTTCGAATGTTTCCTTGTATTGCCCAGGAATTGGCTAATCGATGAATTTTCTCCGTTTCCGATCAATTTTCTTATAAACATATTTACCTTCTCTACAGAGAGTATTCAGGTACCCGGAATTCATATCTGAGAGTTGGTTGATCTTTATGGCTGAATATGTTCTTAATTTCAACATAATCAACCGCTTTTTTGGCGGAACTAACCACCGATTAAGGATATCTACATAAGAGTGTTCATTATACAGTAAACATTCGTTAACTGGGCAAAAAGGGAAGACCAGTTATCGATATTCGCGTTTTAACTTGTCCGGCATGTAAAATGTCAAATGAAATCGAGGGGAACTTCAATTAATTGTTTGATTCGCGTTGATCATTAAATTGGATAAACAAAAGTTTTCCAATGGAAGTTTCGCTTCGAGTGCTACAACAGGTATGAAATATAATTTGAGGAGATTATTTTTCTGTTATTTAATCAACATAACATTTCAAATTACACAAATTACAAATTACTTGGCTACCAAACATTATGTGTTTGTGATCGGAGAGCGATAAATCTTCAGAAACATGCCAATTAAATATGTTTTCAGATAGACAATCTCTGAGTTAGGAAATAAAATTTGTAGCAATAACATTCATATATTTTTTCAGTATTTGCATCTCTAAATTGAAAATAAAACACGAGAATATAGAAGTGTACGGCCCATCCCTCATAACGATCCGGCCGGATCCCTCGAAGCACAGCCACGCGCTGAACGCGGAACTGCAACGGCTTCTGTCGGCCGTTCCCAACGTTGTGGTTGCGGGCCTTCCTCAGGTATCGCGTGCTGTCATTGCCGTTGACGACTCTCGGGGCGCACCCACTTACAAACTCTGCGTCGAAGGGTATGGCTTGAGAGATGTAATGGCCACCTATGGGGTTGTAGGTGCTAAGACAAAGAGCAATAACATTCTAGAGGTGTACGGTACACTAGGGATCGAGGCTGCCCGAACGACCATCATGAATGAAATTACCGACGTTATGGAAGGCCACGGAATGAGTGTAGATCACCGTCACATTATGCTGCTGGCAAGTCAGATGACCTCAAGAGGGGAAGTGCTCGGTATCACACGCCACGGGTTGGCGAAAATGAGAGAATCGGTGTTCAATTTGGCATCGGTAGGAATATAGGGTACATTTCGAGACATATAATACTAAAATGATTTAATCTATTTCAGTTCGAAAAAACCGCCGATCATTTGTTTGATGCTGCTTACTATGGACAGACCGATTCGATAGATGGCGTTTCTGAAAGAATTATTCTTGGTATGCCAGCTTCTATCGGCACTGGACTGTTCAAACTTATTCACAATCATACCGATACAAAACTGGATGACATTGTGGAGCCAATTTTCAATCTCGCATGACACAGATCAAAAAAATCTTAAATTGGATATACGATAAATTATTGTAAAGATAAATCCTTTTTGTTGAAATATAAGCATAGATTAAGATTAGACTCATGTCCGCTCCTCACCAATTGTTCGACTACAATTATGTAGTTTTTTGTTGGGAAAGGAATGCTGATGATAGTAATAAGACTACTGACGAAAGTGTTTTAGTGACCGTGAACTCCACACTCGAAGTGACGGCTGTAGAAAGCCACACATGGACGTGCTTGAAGTTGGTATGGACGCGATTGCACTTGGCTACCGTACTTGATATCTATGTGCGTTGCCGATTTGGAGTTTCTCTGTTTCCTGTGTTGGAAACCGCTGAAGCAACAGCGTTCTCTCTCTTCTTCGTTTCTCGACATAGAGTGATTCTCTCTCTGGGAAGTTAAAAGGTTGTGCCTAGACGGCAACCCATAGGGCCTCCTCCAGTTACACTAAGAATCGGACCCGATGACCGGATTGTGTAACTAACGTTTGGCTATCCTCAGTTGGATGATTTCTGATATTGTCGCATCCAAACGCTGGTTTGAGTCGGTCTATAGGTATTCTTTGCTCTCTTCCTGCTATGACGATATCGAAATATTTGACGCTTCGTCTCACGATTTCATATGGTCCTTCATAAGACTGTTGTAGCGATCGCTTGACAGCATCGATGCGTAAAAAGACATGAGAGCATGTGTTCAATTTACTTTGCACAAATACGGATTGCTTGGCATGATGAATAGTTTCAGGAGGATGCAGTTTAGACAATGCATTATGCAATTGCTTAGCAAATTCTGAACGGTCAACGCTTGTAACGGATGAGTAGAAAAATTCCCCTGGAACACGTAGTGACTGACCATAAACTAGTTCAGCTGCAGAACATTTTAACTCGTCGCGATATGCAATTCTCAACCCCAAAAGTGCAATTGGTAATTCGTTGCATCAATGATTTCCGCTTCTACCATCAAGCATGCCTTCAATGTACGATGAAATCTCTCCAACATTCCGTTTGCTTGTGGGTGATATGTAGTAGTACGAATGTGGTGTGATTCAAAATATAAGAACCGATCAACAACTGTCAGAAGGTATCGATGTCCATCAGACGGAGGTAAGGGATCCACTAAATCGTTGTGTACGTGTCGAAACCTGGATTTAGGTAGGTCGAATGAACCGAACGGTGACACAGTGTGTCGATTTACTTTGAAACGCTGACAGCTTATGCATTCTCGAACAAAATGATTGATATCGCTATTCATTGCAGACCATATAAACCTCTCGGAAATGAGATTTCTTTTTCGAATTCGATTTTTTATTGAAACATCACAGTAGATTGGCTGAGACAAATTCGGAATACGTATTTGTTCAAATTTCAATGACGGAGACGACATAAGTCCTTTTAGCTCTATATCTGTTTATTGATCGTTTGCAATAGCATGTAACTCCATTGCCGACACATCCTCGACTCTGGACAGCAACAGTATTGTCGACACCACTGATGTGACGTATATTTGTAGTAAATTGCGAAATATATCGCAGATATCGTTCTTCGTGGGGCAACCTGCTGGCTGAATTACTAGTCAATGCATTTGTGAGTGGCTTACGATCAGTGAATATTATGAAATTGCGGCCTTCTAGGAAGTTCCGAAAATATTTGAGAGCCATTTTCATAGATGTTAATTCACGCCCGAATGTTGAGTATTTTTTTCTGCGAGTCTCCAAATTTCTCAGAATAAAAGCCAAGCGGCTGCCATGACGCACCGGAAAGCTGTTGAAGCATCGCTCCTGCTGCGGTACTGGAATCAATTTGGAATGTCTTTAATCAATTTACGAAGTTCAAGTTGAACATCGACAGCTTTAGGAATGATTTTTTTGTAAACGTTAATCAATGCTAAGAATCTTCGAAACTCCTTCACAGTTGTCGGATGTGGATAGTCAATGACAGCTTGTACACGGGATGGTAATGGTTTCATCTCTTCTTGATCTACTTCTTCTTCTTCAATGGCACTAACGTTCCTAGAGGAACTCCGCCGTCTCAACGTAGTATTACTTGCGTCATTTTTTTAGTACTTAGTTGAGATTTCTATGCCAATTAACACGCCTTGAATGCATTCTGAGTGGCAAGCTCTAGAATACGCGTGATCACAGTGCAAGTCGGAGGAAATTTCTTTGACCAAAATTCCCCCGACCAGAACGGGAATCGAACCCGAACACCCGGCATGTTAGTTATGACGCTAACCACTCGGCCAAGGGAGCACTCTTGATCTACTAAATATCCTAAAAATTCAACTTGTTGCTATGCGAATTTGCTTTTATCTACATTGATTACCAGGTCATTTTCTTTCAGCCGTTTAAAAACAACACGTACATGTTCCATGTGTTCTTCATGTGAAGTTGACACAATGCAGATATCATCGATGAATATAATTACAAAATCGAGATCTCCAAAAACTTTGTGAATGAAACGTTGAAACGTTCGGTTCGAGTCGCACAAACCAAGCTGCATTCCTGTAAATTCGAACAAGCCGAATGGTGTAATTACGCCTGTTTTTGGAATGTCTGCTTCTTCAACTGGTATCGGATGATACGCTCTCTCCAAGTCGAGCGTTGTGAAAATATTCTTACCTTGTAGAGACTTGAGTAGATCGTGAACATCAGGCACTGGATAACGGTCCGGAATCGTTACTTGATTTAGCTGCTGATAGTCGCCGACGAATCTCCATTGACCATTATTTTTGGGAACGCAGTGTAGAGGACTAGCCCAGATGTTGCATGACGGGCGGCAAATACTCAGTTCATTCATTAAGGCAAATTCCTCTTTTGCAGCCGTTAAATTTGTCTGGGTGCATTCTTCTCATTTTGCTTGCTTTTGGTGGACCTTTGGTAAGAATATGATGCGTGACGTCATGCTGAACCTAAGTACGCAGACTTCCCGGAAGTGTAATTTGACAATACTCAGATAGAAGCTGATGGAACGGGTGATTCAAATTAATGCTGTGAATTCGTGTAATCATCACGTTGCCAGAAGATTGCATCATTGTTTTCGAATCAATTAGAACTTTGTTTGTTAAATCGACCAAAAGCCCGAACTGCGCCAAAAAGTCTGCTCCGATAATTGCATGATTTACATCCAAATTTACATCCAAAAAATTCCAAGTAAATTTCCGTTTCCTACTGCAACCCATAAGATGTTCTCGAAATGTTTCCTCAATAAACACGGTCCAAGGCTGTAGCTCTCCTGCACCATACCAATCCTTCCTCAAGTCTTGCTCCACCTGGTCCAACAGCCGCGCTCGCTGTGCAGTCATCAAGACGGGTCTATGGTACTAGGTGAGGCCGTTTCGTCACTAAGTTGGTTAGGGGAGCGGTATATGAAAACAGTACGGAAGAAAGCAGAAGGGGAATCATTGGCTCGAAGCGTGAAAGAAACAGACTGATCACGAGCGAGCTTGGCCACAAGCGTATTGTGTTTTGTTTACAAACAAAGTAGACTTCCAAGATGGCTGTAGAGTAGTTTTAGCATATTGGCCCACCTTAGGATATACTTCCATGCGCCTTGGCAGTCATGTTGCAGGTTGTATAGAAATAATTATTAGGGTAACAGTACAAATAATACGCGCTACTTTTTAGAACATCTTGCGCACAACAAGATACATAAGTTGAATACAATCGTTGTGAGGATGGGCGCAAGCGCAGCGATCATTATTCCGTCACACTAAAACCTTTCAAGGTCCAGTGGACGAAGTACAGAAAAACCTGTTTTTGTGCGATTTTTTTGTGCTGTTTTTTTGTGCGGTATATGCGGTATTCGACAAAGTTATCATCAATTTAATTTTTTTCGATGGTTAATGTGCATTTCAGTACGAAGAAAAAAGCATATTTGTGTCCAAATTATCCATTTCTCAAATCATTCCCATCGTTCCATCAAATGCTCTAAGTTGCGCATGACATGATTTCTAACAGCAACAAGTTTCGACATGCAACTAAAAGCACAACATAGCCACGTGCAACCGAAAAGGCAAACTGTCCCATCGCAGGGAAACAAGGAAATCGAACAGTGAACGGCGTAGATTTGAGTTATTTTCTTGGGGGAAACTTTTTTTTATGCGGTCCCTATCTATCGCACAATTTTATTTTTTTTAATTGTGCACCGAACACAATTTTTTAATGCTACTGGTGAAGTTTTGCTCGATTTTTTTTTGTCCGGCCTCATCCCCCGCACAAAAAAAAAGGTTTGTCTGTACCTCACAATTGGGTCACTTTGTCAGGTTTTGAGAGGCGGTTCCGAAACTCGCGAGAATGCTGACTCAACCTAACTCATGAGAGCGTATAATCGTTTCTTTGACCTGTTTCAAACCGTGGGCTTGAGAGAAGTTCGCGGATTTGAAATGAACATTCTTTACTCTAGGAAACGTTGTTCTCCCGGAGATAAAGTCAGGTGCTTATTGAGTAATTTGTTCGAGAAACCCCATAAGTCCATTTGACGCACTTGTGAGAAAACGAAAAAAATTGTTTTTCTCAAAGTTTTGACCTGGTCCTCCAATTTGTATTAGACGCCATATTTTTTCTCGCTCTCTTGACATTTCTCTTCAGTAAAGTTTGCCATTTCATAATGGAAAGATATACGAATATACGATATACGAGATAACGAGTCGAGATTTTTAAAATTTACTACCGAAATTCGCAGTCAATTGCCTCAACTTTAAGAGCGCTACGTCCAATTTATGGTCGTCATAATCGTCCTGCCAGATTAATAATTGAGCGTCTAGTGGAAAAATTGAATCCACAGGCACAGTACAAAATGTTCCCGTGCCAGTGAGACAAAGAAGTGCCCGTAGTGTCTAGAATATTGCTGCCGCTAGCGCATCAATTGAAGAAGGCCCAAATCAGTCTCTCACGCATCGTTCTCAAGCGTTGGGCATCTATGTGACTTCGTTGTGGCGAATTTTGCTTACAAGATCAAATTAATGCAAGAACTGAAGCCGCTTGAACACCAGAAGCGTCGTATGTTCGTGAATTGGGCTGAGCAACAACTTGAAAATGATCCGGATTTTCATCGAAAAATCATCTTCAGCGATGAGGTCCATTTTTGGCTGATTGGCTTTGTTCTATCCTGAATCGGACGCAGGATAATTGGACCGGTGGACTGTAACTTCAATAGACCAATAGGTTTCAATAGACCTTAGGTTGCATGTAGGTGTCCACACAGAATTACCACGGGTGGGGTTCTAATGTGGATCTACACACTTGGTTTAAATAGATTAACACTGTTCGGATAGGTTTATATATTTATTTCCTCGATGTTACCGGTACAATGGTTGGAATGAAACTGACTTTCTTAGGAAGGAAGGAAGGTATTGTATTATAGAGACTTTAAACTTTTGCAGTTCATTTGTCTCTAGCCTTGAGAAAGGCCCTTTGAAAACTCTACTCTACTTTACTCCAGCGCTACCACCTCCGCCCTCTTGCCTTGAGAAAGGCACTCGATCCCTCGCCGTCCAGCTCGTCCAGCAACGATGTTGTCCAGTCGGTGTCCACACAAAGAATGACTTTCTTAGGAAGGAAGGAAGGTCTTGTATTATAGAGACTTTAAACTTTTGCAGTTCATTCGTCTCTAGCCTTGAGAAAGGCCCTTTGAAAACTCTACTCTACTCTATTACTCTACTCCAGCGCTACCACCTCCGCCCTCTTGCCTTGAGAAAGGCACTCGATCCCTCGCCGTCCAGCTCGTCCAGCAACGATGTTGTCCAGTCGGTGTCCACACAAAGAATTAGAGGTGGGCAAACCGTTCACGAACGGTACGAAAGAACTAGTTCGCCGAAAAGAGTGAACGAACGGTCGTTCTTTTTCGAAGAACGGTAGTTCTCCCCACGAACTGATTGCGAGCGAACGGTTTGTGAACGAACTGAATCCGAATGAACGGTTTGCGAGTGAACTGTTTGTGAACGAATTGGTTGAGAACGAACTGATTGCGAGTGAACTGTACGGGAAAGAACTGATTGAGAGTGAACTGTTTGGGGACGAACTGTTTGAGAACGAAATGTTGGCGGGCGAACTGTTTGCGAACGAACTAGTGCAGCTGAACTGATTTGCGTTGGACGGAATGGATAAATATAACGAGAACGCTTGTAAGGAAAATAAAACGATATTGTCATTTATGAGCAAAACTCATCTAACGCAGGGTTTATTTTGTTAATGTATACTCAATTTTGGGTTAAAAATTAAATAGATTTCCGTAGTTTTAAAAGCAAAACTATATATTTTCAATTTCATATATTCTTTCAATTCCGCGTAACATTCATATATTTCCTGATTATCAAAAAAAAATCTTGGCGAAAGAACGGTTCAAAAGAACTGATTCACTTAGATGAACGGTTAATGAGTGAACCGTTCATCAAAATGAACTGTTTTGCCCATCTCTACAAAGAATGCTGAAAAAAAGACTTTCTTAGCTGACCATGCTGCCTCTTTATACCCGTCATTGGGTGAACATAAATGTTACATGTTTTCTTCCTATTTTCCGTTGCGCTTCGGTGGCATACCGAACGTACTCCCCCCGATCGGTACAACTTACGATCTGCTTGGATGTGATGAACTTCGACTGGAATTGTTGTCTTCGATGGGCAGAATTGAAACCTTGTTGATAGGTCTCCGGAAAGTCGAACCATCCACGGATACATCACCGTCACTTCCTGGATACACTGCGGAGATTCGACCTAATTTCCAGTGGAGAGGGGGCTGGGTCCGGTTGTGTAGAAGAACAATCATATCTTCACGAACGTTGGGCATCACTTGTAAATTTTTCTTCCGTGGTTGCAGCGTGTTGAGATAGTCCTGGTTCCAAGCACGCCAGAAGTGCTCGCGCATTAGCTTAATATGTTGCCAGCGATCTTAGCGGTTTGCTTTGATATCTTCAAGCGATGGTTCGGCTGGAGCGATGAGAGGACGTCCAATTAAATAATGAGCAGGCGTAATAACCAGCGGATCGGCAGGATCGTTCGAAATACTGTAAAGTGGGCGAGAATTCAACACTGCTTCAATCTCAGTCAGAACTGTGGCAAATTCTTCGTAGGTTAGCTTAACAGGACCAACGATACCCTGCAAGTGGGTTTTGGCGGACTTGACTGCTGCTCCCAATAACCCTCCAAACTCTGGGGCATCTGTTAGAATGAAGTGCCATTCGATTTCTTTAGTCTGGCAGACAGTCTTCGGAATTGAACGCAGTTCTGATGTGCAACACTTTTTTTTGCACCCAGTTGAACTCTCTCTCCATGCGCACACCTGCGCCCGGACGAATCAACGCACACCGAAACAAAGTTCAAATGTTCTGTTGTCAACACGGTTCGCTTTTGAGTTCGAACATCCTCACTGCACCGTTTCTATACACCGGCTTATATTCCCAATTTTAAACCGAGCTCGAATCTAGTCTTTCTGCGTTGCTTTCTCTGTTGATGCGGATTGTATGAGGGTGCGCTGTTGCTTAGCTTAGAACAAGCGAAGACAAAACGGGCGCTAGAATTTTATGTGTGTGTGGGTATAGAATGAGGGGGAATTTAGTATGTGAATTCTGCACCGTGTTGATTTTTGGCTCACTTGTTTTGAGTTCGGTGCGCTTCGTGCCAAGAATGAAGTTTGTTTTCAGCGTGCGTTTGTTTTCAGCGCACGCTGATGAAAATTGAATTCGAGCGCAACACAGCGTAGATTTTCTGAAGACTGCTGGCAGTACTGCTGAATCAGTTCAACGTAACTTGTTGATTCCGGAATTGATGATATAACTCATGTAATTCATGCTGGGCACCGCGAAAATTGGTCCCGTTGTCTGAATGTAGCTGTTGAACCAATCCTCTTCGGCTCACAAAACGTTTAAGGGATGTCAAAAAGGCATCGGTACTGAGGTCGGAGACAGCTTCCAAATGAATGGCTTTAGTAGTCATGCACACATACACTGCTATATAGGCCTTTGTTAATGTCGTGCGGCGAGTTCCATGCCTGATCTAACATGGACAAGCGTAGTCTACTCCAGTCCCGCGAATGGAGGCGATGGAACAACTCTTATACCAGGGACAAAGGTATAAGAGTTGTTCCATCGGTTTCCAAAGGTTTTTATTTAGTGTCTAAACTATCAAACACAACAAACAAGTTTCCAATCTGAGTTATTAACTTAAGAGAAAGTCAATGAAAAGAACGTTTATCAAGTGATTTGATTCTGCTTGTTCATGCTACCCACCACTAACCGTCTATGGTGCTGCGCACAGTACAACTGTAGCCATGTACAGCGGTAAAACAGGTCGGTACAGGTACAGCGATTGTACCGAGTTGCTTGCATGGTTCTAGCGCTGTACATGGTGACAGACATACAATTTTCGAAGTACAACGCAAGTACAGCTGTATGTCTGTCATAAGTATTACTGGCGGCAAACTTCCCATAAGCTGCGTCGTCTTATGGCGGGTTTACATTAGGGAGATCTATAGCTATAGATGGATTTATTCACGTGAAAATAGGTGTAAACGGGTGAGAATAAATATGATACACTTATTCGAGGTATATATAACTTGAATAAATTCAGCATATGTAAACGCTTGTGAATTTCTCACTGGTGAGAAATCACTAAAGTTGGATGCAGTTCTACTTCAGGTGAATAAATTCACCGAAAATATGAATATATTCATTATAGAAGTTCACCTAGTGTAAACGGTTGATGCGATTTCTATAAATCTCATCATATTTCTTCACATGAATATATCACTAGTCTAAACCCACCCTTAGATGGATTCGTACGGAAACATTTAACACAGCATCGAGTGACTTGTCGAATAGTAGATCGGGCATTCAACAACCAATATCGCTGACGAAAGGCGTTCATCAAGCCAGTCTGTTCGATATGAAGTAATTCGATGTGCATTTCTCGGATCATCAGTCGAACTATAGGGTCTTTGACTGGTAAAATTATTTGGTGTCGATTGTTGAACGACAATTTGGAATGACTCAGGCGACCGCCAACTCGCAGTAGACCGTTACTGTACATCGGCCTCTAAGTGAGTTAGTTGCATTATGCGGATGATAGTTTCTGACGATTGATACAGCTCACGAATCGTCAAGTGGGATCGTTCTCGTTCAGAAGCAATCTTTTTGCAATTCGCAACAAACCACAGGACGTATCCCATTATTCTTTGCATTTTACGGAAGCTGCTGAATTTATACAAAAATGCGAAATGAGGACTACTCACGGCTGCTGTAGCTATAGCGGATTTCATTTCTGGTAGCACATCATTGGGAACATCTTCAACATTTTCTGTTTGGTATTGTGGCTTTGTGAGGAATTCGGGGCCGTCCCACCAAAGCATGTTTTCTTCCAGAAGTTCTGGCAGCAGACCACGTGATATGAGGTCGGCAGGATCCTGCTGAGAGCGAATATAATGCCATCGGTACTCACTCGTATATTCTTGGATGACGGCGATACGCTTCCGTACGAACAACTGAAGTAGGTTTAGAGGTTTCTTTATCCAAGCTAAAACAATCGTACTATCACTCCACAAAACTATGTCCTGGAACGTCATTCCAAGGGCTGGTATCACCTTCTGGAGAAGTCGCGTAAGTAAGAGAGCTGCACAAAGTTCTTTTCTGGGTATGGAAAGGTCGTGTAAGGGAGCAAGTTTGGACTTGCTGCATAACATGCGAAGTTTGGCTGTTCCATCGCTGAATATGCTTCGTAGATAAATACATGCTCCGTAGGCTACAGTTGAGGCGTCGGCAAATCCATGTAATTCGTGAGCAATTGCATTGTTAAAAGTCACACATCTCGGAACATTTGTTCGGTTGAGGTGTGATAACGAACACTGTAATAGATGCCACTTCTGGGCCAGTTCGGTGTCTACTGATTCGTCCCATCCTGCTTTAGTTCTCCAAATTTGTTGCACAAGTAATTTTGCCAGGACGATTACCGGCGAGAACAAACAAAGTGGATCGTAAAACTTAGCTACTTCAGCATAGATAATCCTCTTTGTAATTGATTGTGGTTGTATCGTTGGTTGCTTAGGTTGATTGGCGATATAAAGGGCATGTTCGTGGGAATCCCACAGCAATCCTAAAATTTTGATTACCTGGTTTGCTTCACAATGCTCCATAGGTATTTGTTTCTCACACTCTTGCGGCGGTATGGTATCCAGTAGCTCTTTCGAATTCGAACACCACTTATGTATGGGAAAACCGCCTCGACCAAGAAGCTGCTTTAATTGACGATAAACTTTGATAGCATCAGTCACACTTTCAGCTCCAGTGAGTATGTCATCTACATATATATCCTCCTTTACTAAGCGCGCGGCAACGGAGAAATCACGTCCTTCTTCTTCTGCCAGCTGCACAAAACATCGTGTGGCCTGGTAAGGGGCGGAAGCTGTTCCATACGTCACGGTTTTCAATTCCAGTATTCGCAGCGGATGTGCCGGATGTTCTCTCCAGAATATTCGTTGGTCTTCCGCTGCCATTGATATCTGGCGGTACATTTTTGCTATGTCTGCCGATATTGTAATTTGGTGTTTCTGGAATCTTAGTACAATGGAGAATAATTCGCTTTGTACTACAGACCCGACGTGGAGAACATCGTTTAATGATAAACTATCAGGAGTGGGCTTCGCACTGGCATCGAAGACTACACGACATTTTGTGCTGGAACTCGAGGGCCGCAGAACAGCATGATGTGGCATGTAAAAATTGCGTTGATTAGGCAGGTCATTGGCTTCGTTGATTTCGTGACAGTGACCAAGAGTCTCACTCTCTCGGATGAACTGAATATACTGCATCTGTAACTCAGGGTTGCGTACCAACTTCTTTTCCAACATCAGAAATCGCTTCAGTGCTAGGGCTCGACAATCATTCATCTTGTCAACATTCTTCTTAGAGGTAGCTTTACAATGAATCGTCCGTTTTGGTCTCGCTTATACGTGGACACGAAATGCGCCTTACGCGCCTATTCTTCAGCAGAAAATTTGGGAACATCTGACACTTTCTCAATTTGCCAGAATTGTTGCATCATGGTTTCAACTTCTTCAATTGAAGCTATATTGGAGTGTTGGAGGTTTACTGTTGGAGAGTACGGTTCGTGAATAACATCAGATACGATCCATCCAAGGTAGGTGTCGCGCAAATGAGGTAGGTGATCTTCTAGAAGAAGCTGACTTGGTTTAAAGATGTCAAAGAATATTTCTGCTCCTATTAGCATATCGATCTTTGCGGGTATGTGGAACTGGGGATCAGCTAGTATCAGACCAGTTGGGATATTCCAAGAGTCAATGTCCAGATTCGATGTAGGGATAGTTCCAGTGGCTTGCTTTGTGACTAAACAATCGAGGCCTGCACGAAAGCTAGATACACGGGATCGAAAACTAATGTTGACCTTCTCACGAGCTAAGGATCGCAGAGCATTGATGCCGGTGATTGGAACATTCGCACGTTTCTTCGGTACTCCAAGTCGATTGGCCATTTCCTCTGTCACAAAATTCACCTGAGAGCCGCTATCCAATAGTACTCAGCATGAATGAGGTCGGTTGTTCTGGTCGCGAGCATGCACCACCGCAGTAAGTAGTAGTACGGTTTTGGTTGGTTCCCCAACGTAACAGGAACATGGTGTGGAAATCGAAAAATCTTGCAAGACTGAGCTATTTTGTTTTGCAGTCGTTGGATTGTACATCTCAGGAATTCGCAATGGCTGCTCAATTTCTGCTTTGATGGGAATATAGACATTCGGTGTTATATTCGGCGGCGCATGATATACTTCTACTTCATGTAGCAAAGTATGATGTCGTCGCTGACACTTACGACATGTTTTATCAGAAGGACAGTCCTTGGAGCGATGTCCCTTCCGCAGGCAATTGAAGCACAAGCCAGTCGTTCGGATCATATTATTCTTCTGGACTGCAGTGAGGTTGTTCAGAGCTGTACACTGGAAGTTACGATGTGCACCGATTTCGTACACGTTTTCAGATGGGCTGTTGGAAGCCGCATGACATTTTTGCAATGGGTACTTTGGAGGTGATAAAAACTGCTTCGCCTTAGGTACATCTGGCACTTGACGCTGGAATGCAGTCTCGCAGCTTTCGAGTATTTGACATTGCGATTTCAGAAAATTTATGGTATGCTCATATTTTGGGAGCTCTCCTTTCCGTTGCGTCGATTCCCAAGTCTTTCGTGTGGACTTATCGAGGGCAATGTTAATCAAATATACAATGAAGTGTTCCGAAACACCGGTGATATCCTGATCCAAGAAGCGTAAACTCTCTACATGATGGCTGACTCCATTCAGGAGGGCACGTAATTCCTTGTGGGATTCAAGATGCATAGGCTTGAGTGACAGTAATCCGTGGAGATGAGACTCGACTATCACCCGTTTGTTTTCGAACCGCTCAGATAATACATTCCAAGCATGCTGATAGTTTCCTTCGCTCAATATTCTGGCACCCAAAACTCCGGCTGCGTCACCGACAAGGGCTTTATCGAGGTGATACAGCTTCAAAGCTTCTGAATCGCCAGAGCACGTCATTAGGTCTTGGAAGACCGCTTTAATTTTGGCCAGTTGGAGTAACTGCCATCAAACGTCGGGATCGGCGCCTTCAAGGCTGCTGTTGCACAATAATTTGCGGTGCTTGTTTGGCTTGGGGGACTGTGTTTTTCATTGTCAGAATTAACTCTTCTACAGTTGTGGAAACGTAATTGTGAAGTTCTTCAAATTCAGCATACACTTCCTATTGTTGATCAATTGCTTCATTCGGATTAAGTGGCATCGCTTTGCTATGGAACGTACTAAACTCAGCATAGGTCGCGGATAAATTTTTCGACATCACATTCAATTGTGCCAAACTGAGTTGCAGATTCGCATCACTTTATTTTGCACTTGGGCTCGTTGACGAAAAATTCCTGTCAATTCTTTGACGGTTGTTGTATCTAATTCGGCTTCCCAATCATGGAACCCGTGAAATGATTCGCTGTTTTCAGAAGAGCCACGCTGAGGATCTGTTGGAACTGGTTGCTGTTCATCTGGAGGGGTTTGTTTCCCCGGAGGCGGCGATCGATCAAGCGGCATTTTTCTTTATATGTTTCCGCGCACTATAACTTCGCGAATGTTTTCTACGTTTTGTCCGATTTACTCAACAAACGAGATCAACCCGCGCGAAAGCGTTTTAGAATGTACTCGAACAAACTTGTTACAACGCGTTTGCGCACACAACGACACGCACGCACGCAGGCTAGGCGCAAATTGAGAAGCGTATAGCGCTCGTAAGCGAACGCGAGACTACCAACACGACTCATACGTGCGACAAACGTAGCGTGGTGGAGCGCATATTGATTCGCAGTTTGGTGTAAATAACATGCCACTCGCATACAATGACTGATTAACACAGAGTTGCGCGATATATTTATTTACTAACACAATCACCCGACCAGTACAGCCATACAGTGTCAAACCCACGGCGCTATATGATTGTTCACCAACACAACAACCACAACCGGCATGACCAGCACGAGAAACTGTGGTTCAGCCACAGCGTCGCGCGAGTCGTGTCTCACGAGCGCTCCACCATCTCGCGCTATCTGGCCAATTTGCGCCGTTCTATCTGTTTTCATTAGCCACAAAAACAGGCGCTATATCGCGCCAAGTTACTCGCGCTATATGCGTCTCAATTTGCGCCTTGCCTTATACAAACAACCCACGCGACAATTCGAATGATCGTGCCTAAACACGTTTGTTCATGCAACAACGCGTAGTGTATCACAGCAAAACAAAACACAGGTATCTCGGGAATCTCGTATCAGGTTTCTGGTATACTGGTTCTCCAAATCCGGTTATTCTGGACCATATGTTCTATCCTGAATCGGACGCAGGATAGTTGGACCGGTGGACTGTAACTTCGGTTTCAATAGACCTTAGGTTGCATGTAGGTGTCCACACAGAATTACCACGGGTGGGGTTCTTATGTGGATCTACACACTTGGTCTAAATAGATTAACACTGTTCGGATAGGTTTATATATTTATTTCCTCGATGTTACCGGTACAATGGTTGGAATGAAACTGACTTCTTAGCTTTTTTTTTCACTTAAATTCTTTTTATTTCTCTATTTGGTTTACATTATAATATAATACTACCTTTCAAGTGATCAACCTAGGGTTCTACATCTTTAAATTGCATTGTCAAGTTCTGTAAAGATTTTCATCATACACATTATCCGTTTATTTCATATTCCTATTGTAAAATCATGCCCAAAACTTTTCTAGTTTTTTGTTACCTATTTTTATACCTAAATCTAGCTTATAAGATACCCTCCCCAAATTATTTACATTGTCTCAACTTAAACTACTTATCTAACTGGAAATAAATATATCTACCTTAATCCAAAGCCGTTACATTGAAAGGTAACGACTAGAAAGTCAGGTAGCATAATCATACAGATTTTGGATTATTCCGTGTATAACTTTCTTAGCTGACGATGCTGCCTTTTTATACCCGTCATTGGATGAACATAAATGTTACATGTTTTCTTCCTATTTTCCGTTGCGCTTCGGTGGCATACCGAACAGGCTTCGTCAATTCGTGGTTAGACAGTAATCCACACGTACTCCATGAATCACCATTGCATCCCGAAAAAATTACGGTTTGGTGCGGTTTATGGTCCGGCGGCGTCATTAGGCCGTACTTCTTTCGTGATGATCAAGACCGACACGTTACTGTGAATGGGAATCGCCACCGCTCAATGTTAACCGAATATTTCTGGCCCGAATTGGATGATATGGACTTGGACAATATGTGGTTTCAAGCCACACAGCGAATTTAACAATCAAGTCTATGGTCTATGCCAACAAGCCAGCGATGATTGTTGAACTTCGTACGAATATCGAACGTGAAATTGCAGCAGTATCGGCCGATTTATGTTTGCAACCCGTTGAAAATTGGGTTCAGAATCTGGACTTCTGCAAGCGTCAAATGTACTTTCACATGTTAGAGGTGAATGAACTGAAAAGTTTAAAACCTCTATAATTCATCACGTTCGTTCGTTTCACATGAATAAAGAATTCGATTGATATCCAAAACCCAATATAAGCATTTCAGTTTGGTAATACACCGAGTTTTTTATAAGCAGTAAACTATTTTTTAATGAAATGTGAAAAGTTCCCCTCGCTTGAATCAATCAAGCTTGATTACGGTTTAAAAATACATGGCGGGACAGTTATACCTAGAATAACAACATTGGACAATTGAACTTGGTGTTGTTTTTTGAAATACTGGGAACAAATAATAAGTTTTTTTTTGTTTTTTTTTCCGAAAGATTATGCATAAAAACATCGTTTTATGAAGAAAAGAATGATCTGCAACATCTTTGCAGAGTATAAATTAGTCATTCGCTAGCAAGGTCTACACGTTTTCTGTTAAACTTTTTTTTTATTTGTTTGAGAAATAGTTCGTTTTTCCGAACCAGAAATGAGTGCATTAGCCCTGCTGAAGGCGTGACATAATATTCTTGTACTTGAACCGATTCATTTATTATTGATCTACAAAAATACATGATGGGACAGTTATGTAAAGGCGGAATTCCATCTATTCAACTTGCTACATGCTACAAGTCAATGGTTCTTGCTTGTTAGTGTGTATCTTTTTTCGACATAATTGGTCTTGTCGAGCAATGTTGGCCTTATCCAATGCCCTGCGGATCGGTGCGACGTGTGTAGCACAATATGTTCGACAATATTGGAGCAACTACGTCATATATTGACAATTACCAAAACTCGCCACAATAATCGAACAAGAAAATATTTGATCGTAAAAACAATAACATCAGAACAGATATGTTGGAGCAGTAAGCGTTCGCATTCATTAAGTGGCTGAGGTGGAAAAAAAATAAGAAATTGCGCAAGTATCATATCCATTGTTGTTTAAAATTGACTTGTAGCATGTTGCAAGTCGAATAGATGGAATGCCGCCTTAAGAATATCACCATGGGACAATTGAGCTTGAAGTTGTTTTTTGAAAAACTGGGAACAAACAATGAGTTTTTTTGTGATTTTCTGGACTAGGCATAAACACATCGTTTTATGAAGAAAAGTGAAAATTTTCAAAAAGTGGGGCTGTTCTTAAGTTATGTTCTGCATTAAAGGGGGGGAGGATAAGGTGGGTCGAATAAGTATTATTAGTTTGATTCTTAGTACATAAGGAATACAAAAATACGTTATGGAGAGAAATAGAGAATATTAAAAAAAATTATAGAAGGTTGATTTCAAGACACGACCGCATTGTTGACGTAGAACTACGCTGTGGGTTAATTCAAGTCGCTTGTTCATAACTGCGGATATTATTTTATAATGCAACGAAAAATTGAAATAACCATTCCACCAGTTTGGTCGCTCTAAAATGTTTTTTTTCTATTGTAGAATCATTTGACGATAATTGTTTGATGATTCATTCTTGTACTCGCAGAACAATTCTTTGCTCGAAATAAGCGCAGCTGTCATCCTTAGTGGAGAAAGCTACTGGCAAGCGATACCAAATCGCATACAAAACTACAGAACGACATTTACTTTCTTGGTGACTAAATAAACGAAATAAACTCCATCTGTCAATCTCAACAACCTCGAAAAGAGTAGCACTGCTTCATTATGATCAAGATTAGCGCAAATGCAATACTAGTTGGAAGCAGCTTTGCGACTGACACGTGGGCTTAATAACTTAATATAAATTATTGAATAACTTGGTATTCCCCAAATAATTTTTTGGTGCACAACCTTAACATCTACTTCACCATAGCGTCAGTTCAATGCATTGATGACAGAAAACAAACAATGTTAACTGGTTGGAAAAAGGCTGAATATTTGCCTCAGCAGTGATTCATTACTAATACCCTAGCGTAAATATTTTCCTCCCGCTATCTTCCCTCCTTGTTTACATTTGTCATTACGACTGCGACTCCGTTTTGCGCTCTTCTCAACAGAAGGGCTTTCTGTTAATCTTGCCAGTCTAGATTAGCTTAGTTGTCATCCTTTGTGGAGAGATTTTTTCTACCGTCATCCACCATATTACTGACAAAATTCCAGAACATTTATTTTCTTTTTGGCTGACGATAGCCTAGCTTTATGATTCCCCACACAATTGTGTAACTCAGAACTCTAATGCAATGGCGTCAGTTTGATGCAATGATTGCAATGCCAGAGACAACAGCAAGTGAGTAATTTGATCGCGTCCACAGCTTAATCCGAAACAAGGAAGAACAAGCGATATTCATTGTTTTGAATACATAATGAGACTGAAAGTGTGCCTTCTTTCCCTGCTTGTTGAATTAGAGAAACCTTCAACTTCTTCAGTTCATTCGTCTCTAACCTTCAAAAAGGCTCTTGGAAAACTTTACTTTGTCCATCATATTACTCCTCCACCCTCATTGCCTTGAGAAAGGCATTCGATCCCTCACCGTCCAGCTCGCCTAGCAACGATGTTGTTCAGTCGGTGTCCTCACGAGGAATGAAAGTTTGCCACTTCGTTCTTCTTACATCTTACATCTTACGATTTCCCCTTCGTTGCTCGTCGATAAGTTGCTCGTTATTGACAGCTCTTTTCGGGAAAACACACAAATGGACAGAACAAATGTATGAGGAAATGGGAATGCTTCCAATTTTCATCAATTTAAACCATATACCGACTATGTGAATTTAATGTATAGCATATCAAACAAATCTTAGGAAATTTCCGATTCGTTTGGTATATAAATCGCCAAAATCCGTTCGCGGTAAAAATAGTTATTAACGTTAACTTTATTTCATAAAAACGTGACCTGTTTTCTGATTTGGCACCCTTAATGAAAGACGTAGTTCTACGTCAAAAAATGTTTGCGTTACGTAATACAGTAATCATTCGGTAACTGAGCCAGAAAGGAAGCTCAGTTATCGACATTCGCTGTTTAACTGGACCGGCATACAAAACGTCAAATTAAATCGGGGGGAACTACAATAAATTGTTTGATTTGCGTTGATCGTGAAATTAGATAAACAGAAGGTTTTCATTGTAAGTTTTCCATTGAATGCGACAACAGGTATGATATTTGGGGAAATTATTTTTCTACATAAAAACATACGAGGGCAGTCCGATAAGTACTTAGCCTACAAAAAAAAAACAAAAATTTGGGAAAAATGGCGATTTATTTCTCAACATAGTCTTCTTTTAGCTTGACCCAGCGATGCTGAAGCCACAATTCCATCGATTCCATCGATTTGAGCAAGACGAGTTATCTAAAAGATTTTTTTTTCTCAGCATTGAAATCAGTTTAGCAAAAAAAAAGAGCTGATTTTATTTACAGATATAAGTTCAAAAAAATTTCAATGTCAAAAGACAAGCCAATACTCAGTCTTGTCCACCACAGAGCCGACACGGTCTCGACAAGGCCCTTGCAGCCAAATGGTCCACCAAGACACAAGTCCAACCGCCAGCCTTGTTTTGGATTAACTAGAATACCCAATCCAGAGAAATAGACCGGCTCTTACAAAATTTTTAAATTTGTCTCTTTCATATCTGCACTACGCGCGCGACGCTCAAACTTTTGTAGACTACTTTTATTTATTTTTTCAACTACTACAATATAAAAACATCAAAATAAAAATATAAATAGTCCATCATCACCAAAATCATGACAGACATAACAGAGATTAATACAAAATAGAAAAAAAAATAATGTAAAAAACAGAAAGTGGGTTATATCTATGGTATAACCGCAGTGGTGACGTAGGACTATCGTTGATTCAGTGATCCTTTGTTTGAAGTTGAATCTGAATCCATTCTGAATGAATGAATAAATGAATATTTAGGGGACTTCGAAAACGAGAGCGTTACGTTGGAGGTACAAGGTTTTATGCATCCAATATTGGATACGAAAATATCCTACTGATGGGGAAGAATAATCTTCAAAAGCTATCCTGTTAATTGCGATTAATAGAAAAATCACAAAACTAAATGTATTTGGTCATAGTGTTCTACCAGGGACAGACATACAGCTGTAATTGCGTTGTACGTGTACAGCGTTGTACAGGTACCATCGTACCATGACAGACATACTTTGGTTGTACATTGTACCGTATGTCAAACTGACAATCAGATATTTTTCCAATTTTCACCACATATTTCAATGAAAAAGGTTTTTATTTAGTGTCTAAACTATCCAACACAACAAAAAAGTTTCCAATCTGAGTTATTAACTTAAAAGAAAGTCAATGAAAAGAACGTTTATCAAGTGATTTGATTCTGCTTGTTCATGCTACCCACCACTAACCGTCTATGGCGCTGCGCACAGTACAACTGTAGCCATGTACAGCGGTACAGGTACAGCGATTGTACCGAGTTGCTTGCATGGTTCTAGCGCTGTACATGGTGACAGACATACAATTTTCGAAGTACAACGCAAGTACAGCTGTATGTCTGTCATAAGTATTACATGGATAGAAAACATTCAAATAAACTCTTTCACATGAATGTATTTTTAAATTCCCAGAGGAACTGGCAGATTATTTTCAGTAACGATTAGATATTTCCACATTTTCCTCGATACTGGAAGCCCACCAGTGGTTTATACTAACTCGATAACCATCTGTTAATAGCACTTGATTGAAACATATTTGGTCACAGTGTTACATGGATAGAAAACATTAAAATAAACTCTTTCACATGAATGTATTTTTAAATTCCCAGAGAAACTGAAAGATTATTTTCAGTAACGATTAGATATTTGCACATTTTCCTCGATACTGGGAACCCACCAGTGGTTAATGCTATTTCGATAACCACCTGTTAATAGCACTTGATTGAAAAATATTTGGTCACAGTGTTACATGAATAGAAAACATCAAAATAAACTCTTTCACATGAATGTAATTTTAAATTCCCAGAGGAACTGACAGATTATTTTCCGGATCTTTCTCGATGCTGAATGGCATCCAAACGGAAAGAATTCCGTGCGTGTATGTGTGTGTGTAGCGGCTGCTTCGATGGTCAACTTCTCTTCTCCTGAAGGATCGGCTTCTCTGTGCTCCCTCACAGTTTCAAACAAACTGCTTGCGTTTCAGGGCAGATCTCGATCCTTCGCCGTCCAGCAACAATGTTGTCTTGTCGATGTCCTCACGTAAAATGAATGCGTCTCACCACCAGAATATCGCTTAAGCATGCTTTTTGTGCGTGATTGAATCGAAAGAAGGCGTGGTTTACGATGGCAATTTGGAAGGCAAACTAGAGGGGAATGAACTCTCTGAGCTCGGAACTTTCGGCGACTGAGCAATAATCGATTGCGGGCGCATACAATATTGGATATGGAAATATCCTACTGATGGGGAAGAATAATCTTCAGAAGCTATCCTCTTAATTGCGATTGATTGAAAAATCACAAAACAAAATGTATTTGGTCATAGTGTTACATGGATAGAAAACATTCAAATAAACTCTTTCACATGAATGTAATTTTAAATTCCCAGAGGAACTGGCAGATTATTTTCAGTAAAGATTAGATATTTCCACATTTTCCTCGATACTGGAAGCCCACCAGTGGTTAATGCTAACTCGATAACCATCTGTTAATAGCACTTGATTGAAACATATTTGGTCACAGTGTTACATGGATAGAAAACATTCAAATAAACCCTTTCACATGAATGTATTTTTAAATTCCCAGAGGAACTGGCAGATTATTTTCCGGATCTTTCTCGATGCTGAATGGCATCCAAACGGAAAGAATTCCGCGTGTGTATGTGTGTGTGTGTGTGTGTAGCGGCTGCTTCGAGATCTTCTCGGGGAACCGTTTGTGGCATCACTCTCCTCCTGATGGATTCCCTTCTGGCCTACGGTGTACAAACAGGCTCTTGGTGACACCGTTCATTCGCGCTTTCATGATAAACGAAGAGCTTCACCACAACAGCGACAACATGCTCCAATCACTGTTCAATTAGAACTGAGTGGATTTCCGAGCGGCGCTCGCTTATATACCGATTGGTGATTTCAATAGCCTGTTTTGAAAGCAATTTTAAGACTATTGAAACAAGTTTTTGGATCAGAAAGTAACAAGTATAGAACGCGTAGACATTTTATCTTTCGAATGAAGTGTTTATCATACCATTTCGTTCAGTTGTTTAGGAGCTATTAACGCTCAAAATCTCGGTCTCCGGCGTAACGCTTTCGTTTTCGAAACTTTGATTTTACACCCCGGTATAGAAATGAAAGACGTAGTCCTACGTCAAAAATTAAATCGTCTACACATTATAATCCGTTCAATAGGAACTTCGTCAGATACAATATTCAATGAAAAAAATAAAATAAAAAAGACTACATAAAACTTTTCACATAAATTATCCGTTCGTATTAAAACTTCGTCAGTTAAAATTTTCGTCATAAAGTAAAAAAAAACATTCAGCTGTTATGAAAACACAGCTTTCACGTGTGAAACAAAGGTTCTCTTAAACTCTGCTAATGTTGTTGCTCATTTAATATGTCTTGGCATCGAGTTGAAAACATTTATTCCTTTGAAATACAACGAATTTTGTGAAGCACGTGTCAAGAAATGGGGTGTTCTTAATTCATTCACGTTTTTAGTGTTATAAAGTCACTTCCTCTTTCAACTCGATCACACAAATATCGAGGTTGTAAACCGTTAATTACTTTAAAAATGAATACCATAGTTAAATAAACAATTCTTTGCTTCACGGATAACCATTGTAAAGCGTCCAGCATCAAAGATGAGGAAGTGAACCTATTACATTTTAGTATTAATCGCATTATTTATTCTGCAAACGCTGTAATCTCGATATTTGTGTTCCATTGGCTAGAAATAAAATGGAAGAACAAAAGCCCAAATGAGGAGAGATGATTGATTTGTATAGCTGTATTTTGCTGCAAATAGTTAAATCGTTTTTTAATCGGCATAAGATTCCATTCTTCTTAGCAATTTTCTTGATGACATTGTCAATATGAGTATTGAACTTAAGTTTGTCATCAATAATCACGCCAAGATATTGAATCTCCCGAACGCGGTCAATAGTCTCATAATCAATAACAATAGTGACGTTCTCATTTATTCGATTTAGCGAGATTATCATGTATTTTGTTTTACTTATGTTCAATTTCAATTGCTTATACTTCAACCGTCTACTTAGAAAACACAAATCTTCATTCAAGTGCAAAACGGCCTGATATACATATTTAGCTGCAATTAATAACACAGTGTCATCTGCAAAAAGATTAATATCGCAAAATCGTAAGATCCTCCGCATGTCATTGATATACATAATAAATAAAAGAGACCCTCATATACTGCCCTTTATTCCCTACAGGACTGGAAATGAAATCGCTAAAAGCAGTCCGGTGAGTTATGTCATACAAATAGCTTGCAAACAATTTATATGCAGTACTCGTAATTCCAATGCGCTTAATTGTGTTCAACAACAAGGGCCTAGAAATTGTCTCGAAAGCGCGTTTTAGATCCAAGAACAGCAATAATGGTTTCTTTATCTTCTAATTTTTCATTCCATTTTGCTAATACCAAGCCTCCTGGGCTGGTTCGCCTCTGTAGTGACGGCAGTAAATATTGCCGCAAGGTACAATAACTTACATAAAATGTACATAAAACATTAACGTGAAATGACTACATAGACTGGACCTTGTAATGACGACAAAAGAAACGCATTAAAACATTTTTAAAAAATTGAATAAAAAATACTTGCTGCTTGCTTGCTGGACCAGATGGTAAGGATGTCCAGCACCTCGGACCATGGCTCCAGGCCAGTGCAGAGGAAGCCGTACCATTGAAGATGTCGAGAAGTACTTATTTCCCTTCATCGTCAAGGGGAAGGAACAAGGATCTTCGTGGCTGACCCATTGTTCACGCGTTAGACTCTGAAGAATAGTTCGGAATCTTTTAAGTAGCAGAAAAGCGCTGCTACTTTCGCTGGTTCGTCGCTTAAGATATCTCGCACGCTCCCGTTGATTCCATAAAGATTTCGCAGATCGTCGTATTTTGGGCAACCACACAGGAAATGTTCGACAGTGTTGTGGATTTGGCAGTGATCGCAGAGTAGTCGGAAATGTCCTCCTTTGAAGCCGTGCGAAACCGAGCAATGACCGGTCCTCAGTCTAGACAGGATACGTTGTTCTCGCGTCCTTTTTACGTCCTCGAACCCTGCAATCGAACCCTTTACCTTTCTGAGGAACAGCCCTCTCTGCCAGCCACCTTTCAGACCAAAAGGAGCGGAAAGATTAGTGATCCACAACTTCGTGTCGTCAAGTGGCACCTCCGGAGTGAAAAACGGTCTGGTGTGACCAATACCGGCAAATCGATCGGCCGCTTCATTCCCTGCGATGCCGCTGTGTCCGGGAACCCACATGAGCACAATAGGTACCCACATTGTCGGGCAATAGGTACTTCCTGACGGCCTGTACCCATGGGTATTTGGACTTAGCCGCACCGATGACATCAATGGCACTTGCCGAATCGGAGACGACCAGCAGCGGCTTAGAGGACGGGATTGTGGTTGCCTCTAAAATGCCGGCCACCTCTGCCGAGAAGACCTGGCAGATGTCCGCCACTTTTTTGCGGAAATCAGTCTGTTATTACCGTCGCTTACTCCAAATCCAACTCCTGATGGTCCTTTTGAGCCGTCCGTATACCTGATTTCGTGGAGGCGGTATTTTTCTGCTATGATGGCCTTGAAATGTTCTGGCAGACCGGCTGAGCTCACCCCGGCTCGGAAGTTGTTCCTGATACCGTTCTCCACGAGAGTCGTTGGGAACCTCCAATCGTTCGCCCCAAACCAGTATTGTTTTGCCACCGGGGGAAGGTTGGAATGCACCACCCGCTGCAGGATCGTGTTGCTAAGGGCGGTCAGGTGGGTCTCCCCCCTACCGCTGGTTTTCGACAAAGAACTGGCAGTCCTAGATACGATGGCCAAGTCGATGATTAGGTCGAAAGAGGGTTCCCCAATTTCAACACAGACAGAGGCAGCTGGTGTTGATGGCAAGAGGCCGGAGACAGTCCGTAGTGCCTTATTATAAATCGGTGCCAGAGTTTTTGGGAGCTTGTCTCCGGCCAAACACGTCAGCTCGAGGCCATAGGTGAGGCGGCTGCTGATGATAGCTTTGGCCACCCGTAACCGGATCTTCCTGTTGTTGCTCCGGTGCGGTTTGGAAATGGTTTTCAAAAGGTTCAACCGGGTGGCACAGCTCTTCTTAACTTCCTCGAAATGGCGGAGGAAGCTAAGTTTGTGGTCGACCAGCACTCCAAGGATCTTTAATGTTTTTCGACGAGGAATGTATTCTTTGATGGATCCTGGAAGTGGGATCCTGATGTCTGTGGCTGCATATCACCATATGGCCGCTCTTCTGCGCTGAAAGTTTGAATCCTCTCTCGGCTGCCTACCGGCCGATGGCGTTGGTAGCTGCCTGTATCCTGATGCGTGAAATCCTGTGGGTAACACCCACTACTATCAGAAGAATGTCGTCCGCGTAGACGAACGCGAAGACACCCCTAGGCAGGACCTGGAACAGGTTATTCATGGCGACGAGAAAGAGGGTGACGGCTTGAGGTACTCCTGTCTCCTCGTGGAAAACTCGGGAGCTGGTGTTCCCAATTTTGACCTCAAAGGTTCGGCGTGTGGCGAAGTTCTTGATGAATTGAAGTAGTTTACCGTCAACACCCCTGTCTGCCAGAGTTTTCAGCAGTAACGGGATCCATGTTCTGTTGTACGCCTTTTCCAGGTCCAGTACTACCATCTCCATGTGCTGACGGTTCCTGTTGGCTTCGGCTATCACGAGGGTCGCGAAGTAGATGTTGGTGCCCATACCTGGCCGGAAGGCGAACTGCCGATAGTCCAATTTCCTGTTTTCGGACAGAAAGGTAACCAGGCGTCTGTTCGCCATTCTTTCCAGGATCTTGGATACACAGGAGGTTAGGGAAATTAGACGGTAGCCTATGACGTTGTTGCTGCTTTGGCCGACCTTAGGTATGGGTATTACTAGGCTGTGTCTCCAACCATCGGGATATTCGTGTGTACTCCACAGTTGAGAGGATTATCAGGACGACTCATAGGGACTATTAAGTTGCTGACCGAAGTGATTCCCGCTCCCTGTCGACGGATAAAATCGGGGTCATATTCGAAGATGGAGGACAGTCGCGCAAAATATTCTCCGAGCGTGTCCGAAGTATCTACCGGGTCGCTGAGGGTTTTACCGTCCACTTGAAGAATAGGGTTGTGCAGTCTCCTCTTTCCATTCAGCGCGTTAACTCTGCGCCAAAGATCCGCCGAGGACTGGTTCTCGTTGATGGACTCAAGAAAACGAAACGTTTAATACCGAGAGCTCCTGCTCCTCCAGGAGGTCGGCAATGATATTCCCCCTGACGTCTGGTGTTTGCATTCCCCAATTGCGGTGATGAGCGTTTTTTTTTTTATTAATTCGTTTATTTTTACAGGCTCAGTTATGTATTAAAGGAGCCGAATTCTTAAATATATTTTTAAAACTATATATATATATAAACAATTTTCTTACATCTATGGTTAGTAAGGTGGAAAACCGATTACTCGCGGTGTACTCGAGTTTGAAAGGGTGACATATTTTTAGGAGAAGGATGGGATATAAGGAAATTGTAACAATGTTGATGAGCACTCAATTCTTAAATCTATTCGTATATCTATAGTTTATTTACATTTCAACTTATTCTACTATTTATAGCAAGGGGACGAATTACCCGCAAAGGAAGGAAAGGAGGGTATAAGGATGTAGGGACAATCACACACGAAGATCTATAGCTTTAAGGAAAACATATATATGGGACATGTAATCAAGGTCTAACCGAGCCAACACATCTCTCACCGGCTCATTGGGCTGTCTTCCTCGGGCCCGAAGGGAGTTTTCTAAATTCGATCTGGCGACCAGATACACCTCGCACGACCAAACAACGTGCTCGATGTCGTGATAACCTTGGCCACAAACGCAGAGATTGCTGCTGGCAAGATTGAAACGGAAGAGTAGTGCATCTAACGAACAGTGATTGGACATGAGTCGGGAGAAGGTGCGAATAAAGTCCCGACTCAAATCCAGACTTTTGAACCACGGTTTGAGGCTAACCTTTGGGATAATCGAGTGAAACCACCGGCCCAATTCATCTTCATTCCACTTGCGTTGCCAGTTAGCGATGGTATTTTTGCGAACTAAAGAATAAAATTCATTGAAGGCGATTTGACGCTGATATATATCGCCTTCAATTGCACCTACCTTTGCCAATGAGTCAGCCCTCTCATTACCCGGAATTGAGCAATGTGAAGGGACCCAGACAAAGGTAATGACATAACAGCGTCTGGATAAAGCACTCAAAATTTCTCGTATTCTCTCAAGGAAGTACGGCGAGTGCTTTTCCGGCCTCACTGAACGGATAGCTTCGACAGAGCTAAGACTATCCGTTACAATGTAATAGTGTTCAACAGGTCGTGAGGCGACGCTGTCCAGCGCCCAGTATATCGCTGCCAATTCAGCAATATATACCGAGCAAGGATTCTGAAGACTGTGTGAGGTGCTAAAAAATACGTTGAACACTCCAAATCCTGTGGACTCATTCATAGAGGACCCATCAGTAAAGTATATATTATCACAATTGATACGCCCATACTTTGCATTGAAGATTGTAGGAACGAACCCCAATCTAAGATAATCTGGATTTTCATGGATTTTCTCCTTCATGAACAGATCGAAATGTACAGAGGAATTGATGTAGTCAGGAAAACAAACACGGTTGGGAATATACGAAGAAGGAACAACCTGCATAGAGGTGAATTCATGATATGAACTCATGAATCTAGAATGAAAATTTAGCTCGATCAATTGCTCAAAATTTCCGATCACCAATGGATTCATAACCTTACACCGGATGAGGAACCGAAGTGATAATAAATTGAAGCGATCTTTTAGTGGGAGTACGCCTGCCAAAACCTCGAGACTCATGGTATGCGTTGAGGGCATACATCCCAACGCGATACGGAGACAAAGATACTGAATTCGCTCGAGTTTAATGAGGTGTGTCTTGGCAGCTGATTGAAAACAGAAACTGCCATACTCCATCACTGAGAGAATAGTTGTTCGATACAACATAATAAGATCTTCGGGATGGGCTCCCCACCATGTGCCGGTAATTGTACGGAGAAAGTTTATTCTTTGTTGGCATTTTTTACTCAGATACCTAATATGGGCCCCCCAAGTACATTTGGAGTCGAACCAGACCCCAAGATACTTGAATGACATAGCATGAGTGATCGGTTTACCCAAAAGTTGAAGCTATGGTTTTGCTGGTCTATGCTTCCTAGAAAAAACCACCATCTCTGTTTTCTCCGTGGAGAATTCGATCCCTAGCAAAATGGCCCAGGTTGAAAATTGTTCAAAGTATCTTGTAAGGGTCCTTGCAGGTCGGATTCGTTTGATCCTACGACAGACACCACTCCATCATCTACAAGTTGTCTTAGGCTGCAATTTTGTGTAAGGCAATTGTCGATGTCGCTTACATAGAAGTTGTACAAAAGGGGGCTTAAACATGAGCCCTGGGGGAGGCCCATGTAAGAGAACCGACTTACTGCCGAATCTCCGTGAGAAAAGTTCAAATGTTTCTCACAAAGCAAGTTATATAACATATTATTCAATAGAGGCGGCAGACCCCGAGAATGTAATTTGTCTGACAAAACCTCTATTGAAACAGAATCAAAGGCCCCCTTTATGTCCAAGAATACTGAAGCCATTTGTTTTTTTTTCGGCGTAAGCCATTTGAATTTCTGAAGAAAGCAACGCAAGACAATCATTCGTCCCCTTGCCCCTGCGGAACCCATATTGTGTATCTGAGAGTAGGCCATTCGTTTCAACCCATCGATCAAGGCGAAACAAGATCATTTTCTCCAACAATTTCCGTATACATGACAGCATTGCTATTGGGCGGTACGAATTGAAGTCGGACGCGGGTTTTCCGGGTTTTTGAATAGCTATAACTCGTACTTGTCTCCAATCATCTGGAACAATATTATGCTCCAGAAACCGATTGAATAAGTTCAACAAGCGATGTTTCGCCACATCAGGGAGATTTTTCAGCAAGTTGAACTTAATTCTATCCGATCCCGGAGCAGAATTGTTACATGAAAGGAGAGCAAGAGAGAATTCTACCATCGAAAACTCGGAATCAAGATCGCACCTATCTTGTGGTATATCTCGAACAAATTTTTGCACAGGAGCGGAATCAGGACAAACCTTCCGTGCAAAATTCAAAATCCATCGATGTGAATATTCTTCGCTTTCATTCGTTGAAGAGCGATTTCTCATGTTTCGAGCCGCTTTCCATAATTTTTTCATTGACGTTTCTCGTGACAAACCTCCCACGAAATTTCGCCAATAAGCACGTTTTTTCCCTTTGATTAAGTTTTTAAATTGATCTTCAAGGGCTAAATACGTTTGAAAATTTTCAGGGGTTCCACGTTTCCGAAAAGCTTTAAATGCATTCGATTTATCCTGATAAAGCTTGGAACACTGGCTATCCCACCATAGATTGGGAGGCCTTCGGCGAATAGTGGAACCTGGGATGGGTTTCGTTTGAGCGCGAACCGCGCTGTCATAGATCAAACGAGAAAGGAAGTTATACTCCTCCAATGGAGGTAAACCATCTCTGGAATTGATGGCTAGAGCAATCGCGTCCGCATATTTTTTCCAGGTAATGTGTCTTGTGAGGTCATATGCCATGTTTATAGATTCAGAAGAATTCGACCCAATGGTGATGGAAATTTTGATTGGCAAGTGATCACTACCGTTGGGGTCCTGGATTACATTCCACTTGCAATCTAACGATAGTGAATTCGAGCAAAGCGAGAGGTCAAGAGCACTTGGTTTAGCAGGAGGTTTAGGCACACGTGTTGTTTCCCCAGTGTTCAAAACGGTCATATTGAAGTTGTTACAAAGGTCATATATCAACAATGAACGATTGTCGTCGTACTGTTCCCCCCAGGCAGTTCCGTGAGAGTTGAAGTCTCCCAAGATCAATCGTGGCTCAGGAAGGAGTGAGCACATGTCATCAAGTTGTTTGCGGCTAACCGCAGCTCTCGGAGGCCAATACAAGCTGACAATACAGAGGTCTTTGCCTCTGATGTTTGCATGACAAGCAACAGCTTCGATCCCTCCAATAGGTGGAAGGTCAATTCGAAAAAATGAGTGGCACTTATTGATCCCCAATAGTACCCCTCCGTATCTGTCATCACGGTCCAAGCGTATAATATTAAAATCGTGGAAAGAGATATCATCTCGCGAAGAAAGCCAAGTTTCGGACAGAGCAAAAACATCACAATTGAAGTTATGAATTAAAAATTTGAATGTATCCAATTTAGGGATAAGACTACGACAATTCCACTGAAAAACAGTGATATCTCCGACCTCTCTATCTAAATTAGACATCAAGAGAGATAATCATTGCAAGGAGGGGCCATGTTTGCATCAATTGCTGTAAAATTGTCTTTAATACTGGAAGCATTGAGATGACAAGGGTTCTGATGGAGTCGGAAACATTAAAACACTTGAAGATTTGATCCAAAAGGTCAGACAACTTTATAAATCCCGATTGGGAAGTTGAGCTGGACGGAAAAACAGGGACAGTTGGGGTTTTTGATGTCCCCTCGAGTGCTGGGTCGTTCGAAGGTGAACTATTCCCACGGAAGCCAGGAGGAACCTGATTTTGCTTGTCCGCTGCACTCGATTTTTTAGGCAAGCTAACTGGGGGTATCACCGGGGGGACTTGTTCTTGAACTTTGGGAGTGGTCACATTTTTGCGCCATGGATTCCCTTTGAAAATAAACGGTGTGTCCCCGCTAGCTGTGTCCGCTTCCATTTCATCAACTGGCAACGTGGAAAAGCTATTGTGTGTTGAGATTGGTTGTTGTTGTTGTTGGGCCAGTGGAGAAGCGCCCTTTAAAATTTCCGCAAAAGTGCGCTTCGAGCGTTCCTTTAAAGAGCGCTTCTGTTTCTCCCAGCGACTCTTGTAAGTTTCACAAGCTGAGAGCGCGTGTGGGGATCCTCCGCAATATGGACACTTATGCTCAGTCGCACTGCAGGATTTCCCCTCATGTTGCTCTCCGCAAGTGGCACAGCGCTCCTTGTTGGCACAATAATCTGAAGTGTGACCAACTGACTTGCATTTGTTGCAAGTCATGGGCTTTGGCACGAAGAGTCGCACAGGTAGTCTCAATTTGTCCACCATAACGTAGTCAGGGAGGGCGGCACCAGCAAAGGTGACTCGAAACGAGTCTGACGGCGTAAATTTAGTTTGGTCCCCATCATGGGAGAGTTTCCCGAGTTGGCGACAGTCCAAGATCTTTACTTCCATTGAAGGAAGCTTCTTGAACTTGCCTTTTCCTTCTTTTTTTATTTGTTCGCTCGTCAGACCCGTTTCAGTTATCACCCCCTCAATTTCTACGTTATGGGAGGGTATAAATGTTCTATATTCGAGAGTGAAGTGTTGGTCAGCAACAATCTCGTTTGCGTGTTTCCGTTCATTCACGACAACCCGCAATTTGTTCGGTCTAACCCTGCGAATTTCAGATACAGAAGTGTATCTGGCCAGATCTTTCATGATCTGAATCACGTTAAGGCTTTTTCCTTTTGGTTTTGGCCGGAGGAAAACAACCCACGGGCCAGTTGCAGGTGCATCTTCTGGATAAACTCTGACACGTGGAGCGGAAACAACAGAGGGAGAAGACGAGGACGAGGACGAGGACGAGGATTGGGTTGGATCGGAAACATCAGAAGGGGGAAGCGAAATCGATGATGGGAGAGGGGGAGTGGAAGTAACAGTCGGTTCAGAAGGGAGGCTTGCTATTTTCTTAGAGGGGGGCTTGGAAGGATGAGCAGATTCGTCCCCAGAAGAATTATCTTCTTTTTGAGGGACTCGTTTATGTTTTTTCCCAGATCTTAAATGGGATTCATTATCGGAGATCTCCATCGGAGGGTTCGTTGGGGAGTTGGAACTCCCGGCCATAGCTTGCGTGAAATCTCCTCGACTACGTATCCATGCATCGTAGATATCGGCATTGCACTGTGCTTCGACTGGCATGGGCGAAGCAGGTCTGGCATGGGCTTCCAGTGGAATTGTTGTAACGACCGACTTAGCCCTGACGGCGAGGCGAGCGGATCTTCGGCGGATTGAGACGTCAACTGTGGATGGTGCTGGGTCAGCAGCTTGAAGGACCGCAGTGGCTCCGATGGGCGGTGTTGTCTAACGAGACAGCGGTACGCGGCAACTGGGAGTAGAAGTCTCAACCAGCGTTCGCTCACTTGACCCGACGGCGGGAAAAAACGGTTCGGCGTCACTGCAATCCTCTGTGCTATTTTGTGGCTTGGTGGTGAATACTTCGGTGATGACAATACAGGGTAGCGGGAGTCGAAAAATGTCGGTAGAAGGAACTCCAGTGAGATCGATCGGGGAACGAGTGTTTCCACTCTTGTGCGTCCCGAGATCTGATGTAGTTCCCACGCAGTCCTTCGGGGAACAGACGTTACCGTCCTTGTGCGTCCCGATTTCTGTCACTGGTCCCACGTGGTCCTTTGGGGAACAGGTGCTGCCATCCTTGTGCGTCTCGAGTTCAGGTACAATTCCTACATAGTTCGTCGGGGAACAGGTGTTGCCACCCTTGTGCGTCCCGAAAGCTGGATCGTTGAATGCTGCATCTCCCTGGTGCCGGGGGTAGTCCGCTAGTACCGGTGGGGGTATAGCGTCCGCACTGACGGGGCCTCGACTACCAGGGAATATCACTGGGTTCCGTTCTTCATCGACGTTGGTTTGTTTCTTCGTCCGCAGGCTGCAGAAGTTGTCCAGCAGTTCCGGTGGGGGTGTAACGTCCGCACTGCTGGGGCCCTGCATACCTGGGGCGCTACTGCTTCGGTCAGCGACAGTTCGCGGCGAGGGATGCCGGAGGTTGTCCGTCGATTCCGGTGGGGCTGTAGCGTCCGCATCTACGGTGCCCCGGCTATCCCTACCGGAGAGCTGATTGGTGGAGTGGTGGCTGGCGACAGGTGAGGTTGGATTTGGACGAGACACTATTTGGGCTGACGATCCTTTCCATTGATCGGCAGCGGGTATGGAGAGTCTGATCGCTGATTGGGTCGAGGGGTATCTAGAGGCAATGCGGTTTGCTTGCCTACTGTCAGCGATCTCTGATGGATGATGGAGATTCGGGTTTTCTTTTATTCGAGGCCGTTGCATTTGTAGTGGTTCGATTTTCGGGCTGGACGGTATGTGGTACTGGTGTAGACGGAGAGGATGTTTTCGCAAATGTGTCGTATAGTTCGTTGGATTCTATGTCGGAGTCGGAGGAAATGACCAAGCTGGAATTTTGTGGTGATAAATTGGTTTTTTCCTTCGGTGTTTTTGGAGATAATGTGAATTTGACCGGTCGGGAGGATGTAGGAGTATTTATCAAGGAGGAGTGGCTGGAATGAGTGACTTGTGTTACCTCGGATGTTTCAACACTTTTTGTTTGTGGCAATGATGACCTGGCTTTAGATATTTCTTTCTGTTGAAGATTTATGATTTTATCCTTCTGGGCTAGTCGTTGCTCCATGGCCGCTAGTGTGTTGGCCATCTGGTCGATTTTATCCACCAGAGACTTGATCATTTGCGTGTTATTCAACGCCTCGACGCGTTGTAACTTCATAGACGCGGCCATGTTCGCGATGGTAAGGTCTTTTTCGCCTATTTTTTTTACCAGGTCATTTAGCCTTCGGTCCGGGGCTGCCTCCTTGTTTGGTGTGTGGTCAGGAGCTCGGTCATCTCTGACAGCTTGGGCATAGCTTACTGACCGACCATTTCCTGCCTCAAAGATCAATCTTGCCATTTTATAGTCGACGTCCCGGTCTACTTTAATCTTTTGGATTGTATTCTCCTTTCGGTATTCTGGACAGGAACGGGAGGCAAGGTTTTTTTTCCAAAATATATATTTTATTAAGGCACATGTGGCGTTAGCCTGACGGGGCCGGGAGTCCAATATTTTGACAATTTTTGTCTTACAACTATGTTAGTAATATGTAACCGATTACTCGCGGTTGGCTCGAGGTTAGTATTACAAGTGTTCTCATAATTGATATGTTGCAGTCTTCGATGCTCTGTACGTGTGCCCGACACGGGATACTTCCTATTGGGATGCAGCTGACCATTAATCAGCAGCGCCCCCCTAGTCTGTACCCCATATTAGCGTGGTGCGTCTTTCTCGACTCGAGGAATCCAGGATAGAATGGTCACTAGCCGGCGCAATCATCAGCTCGTGTAGAGTTGTCATGAGCGGTACAACCTTTGGCTCTTGTTGAATGATCAGTGGACTGCACAACCTTCGGCCCGTGCATCTGTAAAGAGTGTGTGTATGTATTGCCGCGACTAAGTAAAAGTTTATCGTTTGGATAGGAGGGATATGAAACGGGGGCACAACGAAGGAAACATCATTAAACGTTGACATCGGCGTTTCTGAGGAACAGGTATAGATGAAGCAGAAGATCAGGATCCCGGCTACCTAAGATATCCCGGACGGGGAAATCCGATTGTCTGCCTTGTGCTCTCAGTGCTCTAGAGAGCTGAGAGCGAGCAGCATGGAACCGGATACACGACCAGACAACATGCTCGATGTCGTGGTAGCCATCGCCACAATCACAAAGATTGTTTGCTGCGAGCCCAATGCGATAGAGATGCGCGTTTAGGTTGTAGTGATTGGACATAAGCCGAGATATCACGCGAATGAAATCACGACCTACATTCAATCCCTTGAACCATGCACTCGTCGAGACCTTACGGATAATCGTGTGTAACCAACGACCGAACTCATCACCACTCCACATGCGCTGCCAACTTACGAGCGTATACTGACGAGGAATGTGGAAAAATTCATTATAAGCAATTTGCCTTTCAAAAAGTGTGCCTTCTAAAGCGCCCACCTTAGCTAGCGAGTCCGCTTTCTCATTCCCCGGAATCGAGCAATGAGAGGGAACCCATGCTAAGGTAATCTTGAATAATTTTTCGACCAAAACACTCAATAGTTGTCTTATTCTTGTTAGGAAATAAGATGAGCGTTCATCAACTTTCATTGAGCGGATTGCCTCTATTGAGCTGAGACTGTCTGAAAAAATAAAATAGTGGTCGATGGGCAATGTTTCAATGATCCCTAATGCGTAATATATCGCACCCAGTTCAGCGACATACACGGAACAAGGATCTTTGAGTTTGAAAGAGGCACTGGAATTTTCATTGAAGATGCCGAAGCCAGTGGACCCGTTTATGAATGAACCGTCAGTAAAGAACATTTTATCAGATCCAACTTTCCCATATTCTGCCGAAAATATCGGCGGAATAGAATCGGAGCGTAAGTGATCTGAGATTCCATGGATTTTTTGTCGCATGGACAGATCAAAAATCACAGAGGAATTGCAGAAGTATGGGAAGCAAACTTGGTTGGAGATGCCTGGTGAAGGGTGCACGTCGTGGGTAAGGTACTCATGGTATAAAGACATAAAACTTGACTGAGGAGTCAGTTGGAGTAGATTTTCGAAGTTATCAATCACCAATGGATTCATGATCTTGCAACGGATGAGAAATCTGTAGGATAATTCTGTGAACCGAAGAGTAAGCGGGGGTACTCCTGCCAAAACATCGAGACTCATCGTATGTGTCGAATGCAAACACCCCATGGCTATACGCAAGCAACGATATTGTATTCTCTCCAGCTTGAGAATATGAATCCTGGCAGCTGATCGGAAGCAAAAACTGCCATATTCTAACACTGATAATATCGTTGTTTTGTACAACTGAATGAGGTCTCCTGGATGGGCACCCCACCATGTTCCGGTTATTGTTTGGAGAAAATTTATTCTTTGCTGGCATTTCTGTTTCAAATACGCAATGTTTCTCCCCCAGGTACACTTAGAATCAAAATATACACCCAGGTATTTGTTGGATCCCATAGAGTGTTGGATCGTTTTGCCGGATAGGTGAAGCTGGAATTGGGCGGGTTCGTGCTTCCTAGAAAAAACGACCATTTCAGTTTTCTCCGTAGAGAATTCGATACCCAGCTTGAGGGCCCACGTGAACAGATTGTTCAGGGTATCTTGCAACGACTTTTGCAGAACGACGGGATTAGTACCCGTGATGGAAATAACTCCATCGTCTGCAAGTTGTCTCAGCGTGCAGTCTCTAGTTAGACAATCATCCATATCATTGACGTGAAAACTGTACAAGAGGGGGCTTAGGCAGGAGCCTTGTGGTAGGCCCATAAAACTGTAACGAGAAGATTTCGAGCTGCCATGAGAGAAAATCATGTGCTTTTCTGACAGTAAATTGTACAGAATTGTTGAGAATTGGTGAAAGTCCACGATTATGAAGCTTCTCTGAGAGAATTTCCATGGAAACTGAATCAAATGCCCCTTTGATATCGAGAAAAACGGAAGCCATTTGTTCTTTGCGAGCAAATGCGATTTGAATTTCAGAAGATAGCAGCGCGAGACAATCATTTGTCCCTTTACCTCGGCGGAAGCCAAACTGCGTATTTGACAGCAAATTGTTCGTTTCGACCCACTTGTCCAAACGAAGTAGAATCATTTTCTCTAACAATTTACGAATACAGGATAACATTGAAATCGGCCTATACGAGTTGTGATCGCTAGCCGGCTTGTTGTGTTTCCGTATGGCTATCACTCTCACTTGTCTCCAGTCATGCGGGACAAAATTCAGCTCCAGAAACTTGTTAAACAAGTTCAGCAAACGCTGTTTTGCCAAGTCGGGAAGATTCTTCAACAAGTTGAATTTAATCTTGTCCGACCCCGGAGCTGAATTGTTACATGAGAGAAGGGCAATTGAGAATTCCACCATCGAAAAATTCTCATAATTGCTTTGAAGTAGAATGTCGCGTACGACGTTTTGTGCAGGAACGGTGTCGGGGCAAACCTTCCTTGCAAAGTTAAAAATCCAACGGTCAGAGTATTCCTCACTTTCGTTTGTATGGTTCCAGCCACGCATTTTCCTAGCCGTATTCCAAAGAGTGCTCATAGCGGTCTCCCTTGACAAACCATTGACGAACTTCCGCCAATATCCACGCTTTTTTGCTTTAATCAAACCTTTTAGTTTGGCTTCTAGAGCTTGGTACTTTAGAAACCATTCCACTAATCCAGTTTTCCTGAATTTTTTGAAAGCGGATGATTTTTCAAGGTAGACCTTTGAACATTCCTTGTCCCACCAAAGTGATGGAGGACGACGTCGGAAAGTGGTAGCCGGTACACGTTTCTTTTGAGCTTGAAGTGCGCTTTCGTAAATCAAACTCGATATAAAGTTATACTCTTCGAGTGGAGGAAGTTCATGCATTGAAACAATTGCTTCAGATATTATTTCCGCAAATGTTCTCCAGTCAATATTCTTCGTGAGGTCATACGAAATATTGACTGACTCACGAGAGCTTGATTCATTAGCGATCGATAAAATTATTGGTAGGTGATCACTACCGTGGGGATCTTGGATTACCTTCCACATGCAATCCAGGGATAACGAAGAAGAGCATAAAGATATGTCTAGCATGCTTGCCCGTGCAGGAGGATTGGCTATTCTGGTTGCTTCCCCAGTATTCAAAACTGTCAATTTGAAGTTGTCGCACAGATCATAAATCAAAGTGGCACGGTTGTCATCGTAGAGTGATCCCCATGCTGTTCCATGGGAGTTGAAATCACCTAAGATTAACCGCGGCTCCGGCATTGCCTCGATAGTATCAAAGAACTGATGGCGGCCTACCGTAGTTCTGGGAGGGATATATATCGAAGCAATGCAGAGTTCTTTGCCATTGATTTGTGTCTGGCAAGCAACAACTTCAATGTCTATCATCGATGGGAGAGTGACCCTATAGAAGGAGTGACATTTTTTAATCCCCAATAGTACGCCACCAAACGAGTCATTTCGATCGAGGCGAATAATGTTGAAATCGTGGAAATTCAGCTCGTCGGCTGAAGAAAGCCATGTTTCACACAGGAAAAATACATCACAGTTAGAGTTATGAACTAAAAATTTAAATTGATCTAGTTTAGGGATGATGCTTGTGCAATTCCACTGTATTACAGTGGTCAATTCCTTGACCTCTTGCACTGACTCAGGCATCGAGGGAAATGAACGCTGCTAAAAAGGCACATTTTTCTTTCAAGAATGTTCCCACTACCGGAAGCAAACATAATACTATGCTTTTAAGAGAGTCATTAATATTCAAAGCATTCAAAATGTTGTCCACCAGGTCAGAAAGCGCAAACAAGCCAGGTTGTGACTGTTGCTTTGACCGCGAAAAAGGAACAGACGTATTGGGTGTTGTTCCGGAACGTGCTGAGGACCCCTGGTTAGTAGAAGAACCGTGTAAACCAGGAGGTACTTGCTTCGGTCTATTTTCAGCACGTTCGGTTCGAAGTTTCAATCCAACTTGGGAAATTTCGGACTTCTTACTGGGGAGTGATGGAAAAGTAGTAATTTTCCTTTCCCTGATGGCACCCTGCGATGTACCAGAACTTCCCGCATTGGGAGCGTCAGCGACAGGCTCGTCGTTCTGCAGGAGGGAGTAGGGATTGTCCTGCGTCGTTGGCACGGAATTCTTAAGCATTTCTGCATAAGTCCGTTTTGAAAATTCCTTTAAGGAACGCTTGATTTTTTCCCCATTTCAAGAAGTCCCATCATGACTCTCTCCACAATCTGCGCAACGCTTTTTGTTGCAACAGTAGACGGCCGTGTGACCAAGTTGCTTGCAGTTGTTGCAACTCATTACCCGGGGTACAAACAATCGAACAGGTAAACGAAGCGCATCTATCGAAACGAAGTTTGGAAGGGCGGAGCCCTCAAAGGTTACTCGAAAAGAATTTGTCGAACTGAGAAGTCTCTTATTATTTATAATAGATACGGATTTCAGTTGGTCGCATGCAAGAATCTTCACAGTTTTAAGCGAAGAGTTCTTGAAGCGACCGACTCCATCCTTGAGTATATCATTTCGGGTCAAACCCTTTTCGGTGATTACGCCGTCGATTTCTACGTTACGACAGGGCACGTATACGCGATACTCAATCGCAAAGATATCGCAACGGGTTATATCATTTGCTTGGGTCCGGCTGGAGACGACAACTCGTAATTTGTCTGGCCCTATCCGAGTAATCTCGGTAACATCTGAGAAGTTTTTTGTCAGCTCTTTAGATATGCGAATAACATTGAGGGGTTTGGATTTTCGCCTAAAGTACACAATGAATGGGCCTTTGGATCCCTCAGGGTATACTTTTTGACCAAAATCCAGTTTTTCTTCATCCTCCTCATCATCAGAAATTACGTTTTCTATTCCAATTTCTACTTCACCTTCCGGTTCTTCAGGGGGTTCCGTATCAGAGATATACGTTGGCGTCGTTGCGGGATCCTCCCCGCCTTCAGCCATAGTAATAAATTTCGTCAACTGTTCGATATGAACAGAATTTATTGGTAATAAAAAAAAATAAAAAATAAAAATATAATAAGATAAACTTCTATTTTAGTTACAGTAGAAAATTATAGTTATTAAAATTAATTTTTATTAAATTAAATTCAAAAATGAAAAAAGTTCCAACAAATGTTCAAGTGCAATATATATGAAGATGGTCACCCTAATGCCAACGCTTGATGATTACGTAAACACACAGCGAAACAATGGTATTTGTTATGCACAGAAAGTGGAAGAAATGATAGAAAGGAGAAAAAAAAAGAAATAAACTTCTACTTGCCGCTGCGGTGTGACGTATGTGATCTGTTGAATGGATCCTCAGTGTCTCGATCGTACACCACTTATTTGGTTGAGATTCACCACGCTTGCAAGCGCGCCGGATGAAAAAAACACAATAGAATCGATGTGAAAAAAACACCTCTTTCGGATCAACTGAAGAATGCGTCCGATAAGCTTGCAAGTGAGCGAACGAATGTTGAAGGCAAGGTTGTGGTCTGCGGATTTGCATCGGCTGCAGAACGAAGGCTGCTGACATTTGGGGCCTTCAGCCGGGATCACATGGTTAACGGAACAATTTCCACAGGTTGGCGTGTTTTGTCTGCACCTTGTTTTTGTGTGACCGAACGCCCAGCATTGGAAGCACTGCATGGGCGACGGGTAATACGGCCTTGCTCTGACTCGAAGATATCCGAAATAAATAAATTCAGGTGTTCATGTGCCATTTACTGTCAGAATTAACGCAGGGGTGTTTTCTACCGTGTCTGGACCAGGGGTTAGACATCAATTGAATATAGGCTACCCAAAATCAAAATCAATATGGCGTCATTTGTTTATCAACATATCATTTACGAGGATTGAAATCGAAAAATGCGCTGCTTTATTCTAACTGCATGAGCGATTTTCATATTTCGGTTTCACATGGAGGTGTTCACATTTAACATGGAGTTTAAAGTTAGCCACTATTCGACTATATAACCGGACCGAGTTGTAAACAACAGTAATTGATTGAACCAAAATGTCAGTAAACCGCAGCAATATTGGGTACACTGGCAATATGAGGGATTTGACGTTTTAGTCGTACCCCTGGTCTGGACCGGTCCGCCGCTTGAGTCTTCTAGCCGCTGTCACTTTTTGATCTTTGATGTAGTCCACAATGTCCTTCTCCGACATATTTGTTGTCTGTGTGCAGCTGACCACATACTTGGTACTGTTCAAGTGTTTATGGTAGGTGACCTTAACGTTTGTTCCGTCTGAAAGTTGTGTCAATTGTAACAGAGCCTCCGCTTTTTTTATTTCTAGCTTTAAGAGCATAAGCCGCACCATTGCTCTCAGGAAAAGCACCCTCTATTTCGCCAACACAGTTCTCAACAGATTTGCGAATGAGAAAGGGAGCGGGGGGAAGGTCTTTATCTTCACCATCATCGCCTACACCAGTAATACGCAATATGATAAGCTCAGCGTGTTCACCAGTCGGATCCATATATCTTGGTAGTGTTGCCCCCGAACAACTGCCTCCAATCTTGCGGTGGTTTCCACCGCCTTCATGGCCCCACACCGTGCATGCGGGGCCGGGTTCGCCCGCCATGACGGCGATCCAACGGCTACTCAAACTCTGGCAGACACCACTAGATGTTTTCGTTAGCGCGCACTACAGGGTAAGCCTGACCCACACCCGACGACCGGTACGGCGTCTATGTCCACAAAGAGCAATAAAATTGTTTATTTTACACAATTAAAAAATAATACAATTTATCCACAAAACAAGTTAACACAAACGAAACGTTCAAAAACTTGTGTGCGGCGCTGTAACCGCACCGGCGCTAGATACACAACAGACGTAAACAATTGTTCAGTGCCCCGTGAGGTTTACACGTACAATGAAATACAACGATAAACAATATAAACGTAAACAACGATTATTCGCAGCGGGAGGACCATCAAAAGTAAAGCTGCTTCGAATATTATTGAATCTGGGACAGAACGAGAGTTACAATCTAAATATTCCAACAGCTGGCCTTTAACAACAAGTTCCAATATTTTCTCTAAGGTGTGCAACATGTTGAAGGGACGAAACTCCTCGGATTTAATGGTTCCAGCAACCTTTTGGATCGGAACAACTAAAGATTCTTTCCACACTTGAGGCACATGCCCAGTTTGTAATGATGTATTTATAAGGTCTAGCAAGATGTGAGAAATTATATGAAAGCAGTCTTGAACAACTCTAGCATTAACATTGTCTACTCCAGCCGTTTTTTTTCTAAAGAAAAGCAAATAGTTTTCAACTGACCTAATGTAATTGGGTGGAAATCTTCAAATCTACAATTACTATTAACCGGCTGTTTTATTTCATCGGGTTCATCGACCACTCCAATAGATTGATTGATCAATGAAACAGTATCGACAAAATAATCGTTAAACTTAGATGCTATTACTTGCTCGGATTGTTCTAGTGTGCCATCAAAGGTTATGGACCGCAGTTTGCAATTACTTGGCTTCAATAAAGATTTTAAAATTTTCCATAGCTTTTTGCTGTTGTTTTTTTTATCCCATTTATTTATTTTAGGCTCATTAGCATTTTTAGCTGTAACAGAGCCGAATTTTAATCGTGTACATGTCACACGGTTATCATATCTATAATTATAGCACATTATATTACACAGTTGCCATTCGCCAGTATTCCTTCTATACCATTGCATATGGTACATTTACACAGTAGCCATTTAGGCGTAAGAGTATTCTTTCCGTTCTTCCATTATCCAGTTAGACCACCGGACAGCGGAGACAGTTGATTGATCATTGTTGAGTTATTCATAGAACAGCAGCCCGATGTGTCTTGCAGAGCAGAGCAGTTGTATGGATGAATCGATCTAATTTCGACCGTGGATCGATCTCCATCACTGTTGATTGTTGCGTGGACGTAGCTATTCTGTAACAACACAAAGATGGTCAATGAGGGCCCTGAGTTTTGAACTCACGATCGATCGCTTACTAAGCGAATGCGCAACCAATGTGGCTACGGAGACCCCCTTTTGCTGTTGTTTTGATGCTGACCAATTTTCCTCTGAAAATATTCACAACGAGTGTACTTGTTCCAATGAATATCACTATTCGTTCTACAAAACTTTTTGTACCATCTGTCCCTCTCACGTTTAAGACGAAAAGATCCAAATTGTACCAGCTGTTCGAGTTTTTCATAGATACAAACTTTTGATCAACTAGCTGATTTGTACACGTTTTCAAGACGTTAGTTAGAACAGCTGTAGATTCATCTAAGTTACTAATCTCGAATGGAAAATCCAGGCTTCTCTCCACAAAGTTCGAAATAGCCTGTTTAGATATTTTCTCCAGCACTTCAATTTCACATAATCTTCGTTGTTAATGAAACTATCCAAAACTATCCATAAATCATCACAATCTTTCTCTACCAAAGGGCGCAGCTACATTCATATAGTTTAGAACACAGTTTTACTATTATCATGTGGTGGTCCGAATCAATGTTAGAGTCACGGTAGGTTCTGATGTCGATGATATCTGAGAAGTACCGTCCGTCACTGACAACGTGGTAGTTTTGCGTATTGTGTTGCTCAGGTGATTTCCAGATGTAACGGTAAGGGAGGCTGTGCTGGAATAAAGTGCTATGTGCGGCCATGCTCTTGAAGACAGCGAAGTCGATAAGGCTCAGATCATTTTCGTTGGTTCGCGATTTGACGCTAAACCTGCCAATTTCGTTGAAATCACCGATGACGTTTTTGATATTCGTATTCGATCGTCATCAGTGCTACCTAGTTGGGTCTGTGGACGTTGATGATGCTGATATTGAAGAACTGACCATTTGCGCTAATTTCAATAAGTATATCAAATGTTTTGAATTCAGCGTTGCCTCGATGGAATTGTGACTTTAGGTTACTCATTGCAAATATTTTGAGGCCGTCTTTCAAATGAAAGCAACTGAATCTTCTAAATAGCGTATTTTTGAATGAGAATCAGTCTAAGGTTTGAACTCAAGAAAAGTTCAATACTTTTACTTGAATCGGATTGGACGCGTAGTGGCCTTCAAAGCTACTATAGGTGGAATACGGTGCAGGATAAGAATTTCGGATATGTTAACTCATTCTTGATGAATGAGGAGAAATGTGCTATATCCGTAACTGTTCATCGGTGTGGACATTTAGAAACATGTCTTTAAGAATTCAATTTCTTTTGGTCTTTATTCTTCATTGCGCATTTGTTTCAATCAAATTAGTGTCAGTAAAAAAGCAAGCAAAAATCATCAAATAAAATGGTCTCATTGCAATTGAGATTTGCACAGTTTTTCCATAATTTCATGATTGTAGGTAGAATGCAACATCAATCCAAGCACACCCGCACGTGACGCCATGGCCAGGCGAATTTGGCGCTCTTGATCGACCAGTTCATCCATTTTCAACCATTGTCGGACGCGTTCCAAATCAATCTCCGCTCGGCGTATCTTCTCCCAAACGTAATGCTTGAAACAAGACTTTTTGGGTGCGCTGGAAGTGTTAGCCATTTATTTAGTTAGTAACGTACAAAAGTCTTCACAAGGGCAATGCTTACCGACAGAATTCTCCCGTCAGCTGGAACACATTTTTCACGAGCGGACAACCACAAACATCCGCATCACTTATCTTAGGATCCTTACAATGTTCCGGACAAAGCACCCTTAGCCGTTTGCAGTAAGTGTTGCTCGCCGGATTATAAAAGTCGCAAAACATCGAGTTTCCCTCGATTCTGGTTTTGAAAATACTGCCAAAACTTGCTTGGCTTTCGTATTTATTGAAACATTTCTCCATGTGCCGAATAGCAGTTTTGGAATGAATCTCATGTCCACAAGTAATACAATACATGGACATTTCATCCTCTACGTCATTGTTGTCTAATGCGTTGGGATCCAGAGTACATCTTTTAGCGCGATCTACGAGCAAATCTAGCTCCGCGTGTCGTTTATCTAATTCGGCCAATGTCGCCCGAACAATGGTTTGCTTCGTTCGGATCGCTTCCAGCGCTTTTTTGTTCTGTTCCTCACAAATGGCAGGGCTAAGCGACCATTCCTGTATTCTTTGTGGCAGAACCTGGTAGATTCTGCTGGTGGCCAACTTCATACCGCAATTATCAGAACAATATTTCGATTGTGGTCTAGCCGTCATAATACATCCCGGACCATAACACTGTCGGTCACCCTCCAAAGCTGGATTCAAAACGATTTCCGGAGATAGAGAACGTTTTCTCTTTTTCGCCCTTGTTACAGCTTTGAGCTCGCGATCTTTCTTCCTACTGACCGTATTCTGACATATTCTCATTTCACATCGTTGTTTTCTCCCATTGCCCTGATATCCTAAGCAGGCGTCACAGCTACCACAATTCTGTGCCTTGCAACCCTCGCATTGACCGCAACGTTTCTCCGACTTGCTAGTTCCTTTTTCTTTAGTCTTCTTCTGTTTCTTCTCTTCGGGATTCGGGACCGGACCTTGTGCCGGAACCAAACGAAACACCGTTTGAAGGGATGGATCATCTTCCTTGCAACGCTGGCAGTAGTAATGTTTGATGTGCTTAGCTTCCTTCTCCGATACGTTTATGCAATCTCCATGATACCATTCCTCACATGCGTCGCAGCATCTAAGAATAAGTCGAAAAATATTAATATTCAAATATTTCATATTTCGCTTCCTCAAATACGCACATCATAAAACGAGAAGAATCAGACGAACGGCAAATGCAATATGCTTGTCCGTCTTGTTTGAGAATCGTTGCGATTTTACTTTTACGTTCCGGAAGGTCGAACTCCTTCGCAATTTCTTCCTTCTACAATGAAAAAATATGGCGAGTTGTCAACCAGAACTTAGCAGAACGATAAAATAAGCGACTTACGGATTTCTTGCTTTTTCTCTTAGGTTCCGACATTTTTTTATTATCGAAAACGCACAGACAGCAGGAATTATTTTCTTGTTCGTGTTTACAAAATAATATGTACTACTCAACCGAGATGAAGAATAGAAGGTGGGAAGATTCACGGGTTTTGGTTGTGTTGAACTTTGATTGTGTTAGTAGCCAGGAAGATAGGAAGTTCACATACCAGTTACTCAAATGGTACAAAATTGAATGTGTCAACGAATAACGTTGAAAGAGGATATACAGAAGCTAATTACAGATTTCCAAATCATATTTTTCGCATCATGAAAAAAAACGAAACATATCACGAATTAAATGTTTAATTATTTCTTTGATTTCAGATATAGTATTCTAATGTCTACTACGTTTGGATTCTAGAGCAACTTCATGGAAGTTTGACATTTGTCAGCAATTGTAATTACTTTTTCACAATTAAGGTGCTAAAAATTTCAGTCGTCTAAAACTAAGACGCAAGCGGAAAGTTTTTCGTCTCAAATGTTTATCCGTCAAAGGAACAAAAGATTGTATGACTCTGACTTTGTTCGTTTACGTTTTTGGTCGACGTAACGAGAAGTAAAATTGAATTGAAATTATGTTTAGAACACTTCAAAAACACTGAAATTTCAGTTTCTGTTAAAATGTCGGGCCCTTGTGATTTTGAACGCTAGCATTGATTTAGGAAAAAAGTAGTTCATTTCATTTGTTTATTTTTACTTTTAATAACAACACTTTTCCTATGTAGTGGACTATTATAAGAAAAGTAACATACATAAACAAAATATGTGACGTCACAGATTTAAAAAATCTTCCCACCTTTCATTTTCCATCTCGCTACTCAACAGGGACGGTTGGGATAGGGTTGCCAGGGCTCTGACAGTGACGTGCAAAGAATGTCAAACATACTTTGAAAAAAAAAACACGATTTATCCAAAGTGGGAAGATGTTTTTTTATTAGCAATAAGAAAAATCAAGGTATCCCTCCCAACTTGGGAAATGTGGATCTAGTGCCAGGGACAGACATAGAGCTGTACTAGCGTTGTACGTGTACAGTGTTGTACAGGTGCCACGGTAGTATGATACACATACTTTGGTTCTACATTGTACCGCATGTGAAACTGACAATCAGAAATTTGACCAATTTTCATCCCATATTTCAATGAAAAAGGTTTTTATTTAGCATCTGAACTATTAAACAAAACAAATAATTTCGAACGAGAAACTGATCGGAGATATTTTCATCTATCCCATGCATTCGCTCTTTGGATCGGGAACTGGAACAACACTGCTTCGATATGACCTCTCCACACAATTGTTTATCGATTTTGCATCATTTTTATAGTACATGTGCGATAATTTTACTGTTTTAAATTTTAAAATAATTAAGTAAACTGCTATTTCATCATTTCGAAACATATTTTTAGACAGTTCTTGTGTTAGAAATTAAAAAAAAAAATTTTTGAATTTATATGGATTCGATCGATGGTTTATTACTATTTTTTGCTTTTTTTCTTTGCCTACCACTACTTGAACAAAGCAGGGAGTAGACTACCTTCTTATTCTGTGTACTTTGCATTTAGCGTACGTATCAGGGATGCCAAATGTAAAGAAATGCTTCACTCATCACTTGCAAAAAAGTATTGTTCCAAGAAACAGATTACATATCCGATTTGAATCCGAAGTTTATTTTCATTCATTATTTTAGTTTTTGACGCGTATTTATTCCACCTGTAAATCGATTATTGTCGAAGATTAGCATCACATACTTCCGGAATTATCTTAGCTATGGATGCCTTCGAGATTCTAAAAAATATCGAAAATAATCTGAACGATATTCCAGAAGAGAAGCAAATCAATGTCATTTCTAATTTTACTCTTGCAGATATAGCATCCCTCATGAGTGTATCTCGGCGTTGTATTTTTGGAGCAATTAAATCCAACAGTGTTTTTACTTGTTCAGGCATTATTCTCAACACTGCTCTGTACTCTCGGGGATCATCATCATAGAGTTCCATAGAGTATTTGTTTCTCCTTTTCTTTGCATTCAATTCCTGGCCCAAATCCTTTTGCCATTCTGCCTTTTTCGGATTTTACCTTCAGTTTGAAGAAATTCTGCACAAAATATTTTTGTAACCGTTTTTGTTACGGTACGAACTACGGTCAGCCGTGTTTTTCTCGACAACATTGTATACGGTATGAATTATGGTCAGCGTGTATTTCCTGATCAAATTGTCTAAAAATGAATGCAACTGAAAGCCTCAGACGAAAACTGACAATTATCTGCCAAATTCGGACCTGATTGCTGTTTATCTAAGTGGTGCGGACTCAATCCACTTCATTTTCAAGCAAATTCATGCATGTTTTCAAGCGATTTCTTGCAATAAATTCTCATACCACCAGAGATGCCAGATTTACAGATATGTTTGTAAATATACAGACATGTAAAATACTTTTTATTTTTGTTGCGGACTTTAGATATTACAATATATCACAGGTTTTTGAAAAATGAGAGGCTCCATTCATCACATCGAAAATACTTGACTCACCGTATGACATTTTTCCACAGTTTTAATACACAAAAAGTTTTAATATTTAGTTTATCTCAATACACAAGACGTTGGACCTATTTTTTGAGTCATTCATTAACACTTTGTCGTCCGGCGTAACCACAGTGGTTACGTGCACAAACTAGCGCCTAACTGCCGGTGTCACCGCAGTGGTTACGTGCGCAAAATAGGTCGCACCGCAGTGATGTCGTGAGCATAGTATCGCTCAGTGGCCGACGACAGTGAGCGTAACATGAGCAAATTTATAATGCATGCAAATTGGGGCTCTTTTGGTATTAACAAGTTCTTCCGCACAGCAACTTTTCTTATAATAATCATCTACATAGAAAAAGTATTGTTTGTTTAACGCCAAAACTAATCGAATTTACTAAAAAGAATGCACTACATTGTTTCATCAATGATTGCCAGCGTTTAAAATCATAAGAGCCCGACTGACATTTTGACAGATACTGAAATGTCAGTATTACTGACTTCTAAGTTTCTCTAAACTTAAATATAATTAATTTTACTTCTCGCCAAATGTTATGTTTTTATGATTCTCAACGCTAGTATTATATTATTTGAACTTTTTTCTTTCATCACACCAACTGAAAATACAAATCACACTAATTACAATATTTATTCCTTCATGCGAATAGACTCAAATTGGTTGTCAAGAGGTATCCAATAAAAATGTCAAAAGAGATCCAATAATCAAAAAAGAAAAAATAACCCACTACATAAAGAAATAATGTACTCCCGTGGCCGAGTGGTAAGCATCACACATTATCATGCCGGGGGTTCGGTTTTGATTCCCGTTCTATCCGGGGAACCTTCCGTCAGGCTAGGCGCAAATTGAAAAGCGTATAGCGCTCGTAAGCGAACACGAGACTACCAACACGACTCATGCGTGCCACAAATGTAGCGTGGGGGTGCGCATATTGAGTCGCAGTTTGGTGTAAATAACGTGCAATTCGCATACAATGTCTGATCCACACAGAGTTGCGCGATATATTTGTTTACTAACACAACCACCCGACCGGCACAACCATATAGTGTCAGACTCCAGGCGCTGCATGATTGTTAACCAGCACAACCACCACAACCGGCACGACCAGCACGAGAAACTGTGGTTTAGCCACAGCGTCACGCGACTCATGTCTCACGAGCGCTGCACCATTTCGCGTCACCTGGCCAATTTGCGCCGTTCTATCTGTTTTCATTAGCCACAAAAACAGGCGCTATATCGCGCCAAGTTACTCGCGCTATACGCTTCTCAATTTGCGCTTAGCCTCAGAGAAATTTCTTCCACCTTGCACTGTGGTCACGCGTGTTCTAGACATTTTCACTCCAGAATATATTCAAAGCGTGTTTTCGGCATAGAAATCTTAACTAAGTACTACTAATGAAAATGACGGAAGTAAGGTGAAAGTTCCACTGGGAACGTTAGTGCCATCCAAGAAAAAAAAAGAAGGTATTGTTATCAACACTAGAACAGTTTTTATATACCTACTTCAACCAAACCGATCATTTTGTTCAGTATGATATTTAGTTGTCAAAATATTAGGTTGGGAAAAAAGTTATCCATTATTTTCTCGTTAGCTGGCTTTAGTGATCAATATCTCGGGTAATATCGATCATACAATTTGAGGCTTGTTGAAATGTCAAATGTGAAATGTCACCTTCAAACATTTCACACTAAAAATAATTATTTTGCAGTTTTTTTTTGTTCCGTTCAGTTGTGAGTTACAGGGTGTTAAGAATGGAGGTCAACAAAGAGAAAATACAGCAAACTTAACAGTTTTTCTTTTATAAATGCGAAAATGCAAGCCAGGCCACTGAAATTGTGAATAGCGTTTATGGTGTCGATACTACAACAGTAAAATACGTGAAACCTATTTTATTTTCCAAAAATTTTCATTGTGTTGTGTTCCATCAGGACAACGCAAGGCCACACAATTCCGAGAGCTTGATTGGGTTGTTTTAATACATCCACTATATAGTCCAGACCTGGCACCAAGCGATTACCACCTTTTTCTCGCATTGAGAGTGATAAGAAACTGGGATCAAGAGAAGGTTGTATATATCTATTGCTAGAGTTTTTCGCCAATAAGAACCAATACCTCTATGGTAGACATTATGAAGCTACTTGTGGAATGGCAACAAATTTTACAACAAAACGGAGCATATTTGAACCAAATCGAACAATCTGAAGCATATTAAAAATAGTTTTGAATTTCACTCAAAAATAATGGATTACTTTTATCTTTTCCAAGTTATAACATTATTAGAAAACAGTGAATAAATTTCGAGAGAAATTCTTGTGAGCAAATGATACGACCGATCAATTTGACCGGTTGGTAGTTTTTATGTTAAAGGCAAAAAATATCGAATTAATAAAAAAGAACGAACTTAATTTTTTTTTTATCAATTAATGCTAACGTTACAATTCTGAACGCTAGAATTATATTATTTGAACTTTTTTTCATTAAAACAACTGAAAAATACGAATTACACAAGTTGCAACGTTTATGTCACTGCTGGTGCGGTTAAAATGTAAATAAACAAAGCACGAGTCACGAAAACGTTTGCTACTTTTATAGGAGAAACACTTGACAACATGGGGGAAAACTTTGCAAGATTTTTTTTCAAGCAAAATGCAATTGTAAACCAGATCTCATTGACTCCACATGAACTTGAAACTGGAAAATACCGGAAGGGCTTTCAGAGCTCTTAGTTTTGCGTGTAGTTTTGTACGAAAATGTAGCTGCACGAATTGTAGACAATCGCAATGTCCCGTTAAAAAGTAATGAAGATGGTCGATTTTCGAGCGACATAGCATGCGCTGCCATAACTATTTCGCAAATAGTGACGTCAGTCGTTGTGTTTATCTTTGATTGCCCACCGCATCCATGTAAAAATGCTATTTTCAGGAAGCAATTCATCAATGAAAAACGTACATTTTTGTAGAGCTCCCGCCTAATGTGGGGCTAATGTGATAGCGTGGAGTGGATATTTGTGAAATCACATCGAAGAAGACGGATAAAAGTGATATTTCCATGTGCCATTTTCACTCCCCCAAGTTCATAGAAACAAACGAAGTTTCATTATTTTATCGTTATGAAGTTGATCTTTCGAAGGCTCTCAGTGTCGGTGTGTGTGTTGTGAGATTATAATCGCCAATTAATCAAAATTTCACCGAAAATGTTACTGCTTTCGAGAACTAAGCATATGACTGCTCTCTGGACCTTTCTACCACATGAATAATCCAAATAAGCCACGATATAATTGTCATCTGTTAAAAAACAACCAGTTGAAGTATTTCATGAGAATTTTGGCACAAATTATCATGCAACCGTGAGTACTTCAAACATTGTTTTGTTTCATCCATATACATTCCATATTGAATGCAAATAATTACATGATATTTTGCTTGCCAATACACCCAGCAAACATTAAATCGCATAACAAGCGTATATATAACATCATATGCCCTAAAATTTGGTTGGCATATAATGCGCCTAACTGGCATATGCATGCAAAAGTGGAGGCCATATACATACATGGCAAATGCTTACCGAATTTGTTTGGATGAATATGCAACTTTGACCGGCTATAATAGCGATTATGTTGGAATTGAATTGCGATCTAATATGAATATATTCATGAATTGCCAAAGCACCAAATACGACTTTTGCCATACTTATATACGATTTATTACAGACATAGAAAAACAAAAATGGCGCAAAATATTTTCGTGAAATGTTTATTACAACCTCACGAATCGCCATTTTTATATATGAGTATTTATGTTCGTAGAAATAATAATTGTTTGATTGACTTGTGTTGGGAGTGGAATATGAATGTTTAAAATGTCACAGATTGATGTTTGGTGAAAACTGCTCCGATGTGGGTTCGAACTCCGGTCGTCTGGATTATCATCCACCAGCTATCTCGCGCGGCTATCTGAAATTTAATTCAACAGCGGTTAAAACTTTCGAGTGCATCAGCATTTCAATGATATTTCAATATGATGTAATATGTTCTTCATTAAGATTTAATATGATTTACTGTTTCATGATTTTCTTCAGCATGCAACACGATTTACTAAAATACTGAATCGATTGAAATTATACGTTTATACGACACACAAACTGCATCAGCGTAATATACGCATATGATGCGGATTAAATATATTTTACGACAATGTACATAATTTTTTTTTTTTTTTTTTTTTATATCTGTATTATAGTGATTTTCAACTCATTTGGCTGGTTCGTCACTTTTACTTCCATTTTTGGAAGAATGTCGGGAGTGAGAATTGAACTCGTGACCTTCAGCGTGAGAGGCATGGATGTTACCACTACGCCAGATCGCCTCCTCCAGGATGTACATCATAAAATTGATGTTTATTATACCGAATTGCGACTTAATTTGATAATGGTATATAAAATAGAGTTTTTACATTTTATGCGATTTCAAATATACACGATACATACTTTGATTGATATTATATGCGATTATGATTTATTCGGATTTCTTGTAAGACTTGGCACGTGCAAAATTATACGATTTAATGTTCGCTGGGTACAGTCTCTTTTGAAAAGTCTCATCAGTATAAATGAATAGATTGATATGTCAAATATTGCTGGCAAAATAATATCAAGAGCCTCTACTGTAATTGATATCATGGATTGTCAATCGGTGTATCCCTCGACACAATTTGACAATTTTCATCAAATATCAATTTCTGTTTACTAATACGACACGTTGTTTGCCAATAAAGTAAATCGTTTCTTGTTTTAATATATTGTTAAGTGCCTTAATTACAATGAAATTTTCTACGACTAATGCAAAATGTTCCTCCTATTGTGGGAAGCATGTAATCTATATCGGAACCCACACCGGATCATTCAAAAGTAAGTAAAGTGAGGTGTAAATCCGAGCACGTGCATGGACTGACAGTTGTGTTTATTTGTAGAACTGCAACCATTCGAAAATGATCCATATAGCCAAGTAAACTTCCAACAGATCGAGGTACTGGATAAATCGTCTAAAGTTACTTGTATGGAATTTGGAAATGATAAACATTCTGAAATATTGCTCGGTAGAGCAAACCACTTTGTAAAGGTATTCGACTGCATCAACGAGGAGAATACATCATGTTTTGAGGTTGGTGATGGATCAGTCGTAGGTTTGGGCCGATCTAATGGGTGAGTAACAATAGTAAATTCATCACAACATCAGAAGTTGAAGTATGATACAAGTTATTTAAAACGATCATGAGATCAATAGTTTTCCATTAGAATGTTTGATCTATTTCCTTATGGTCTTGTATACAGATGCATTATTGCTGGCACGGACCAGGGCACCATTACAATCAATAAGTATCCAGATACGGTTAAATTTTCTGCTGGAGAAAATCTATCCAAGCTGCGAATTTGTCAAGAAGATCAGAATCTTATGGTTACTGGTGGTAAAAATCTAAAGCAGATTATAAAAGTTTGGGATTTGGAGGCCCAAAAAGTCACATTCACAGCAAAAAATGTTAAGAAGGATATGCTAGATTTGGAGCAGCCCGTTTGGGAAAATGATGTTCTGTTTATAGATAAGAATACTATAGCTTCTTGCTCACGATATGGCTATGTGCGCGTTTACGATCTTCGAGGACCGCAACGTCGTCCGGTTCAAGGATACACGCCACCTGACGAACAATTATCCTTCACCTGTTTAGCGAAACATGATAAGTATCTGTACGCTGGTACCACCACAGAAGGAACACGTGCATTTGATAGCAGGAAAATGAAAAATCATATTCATGTCTATAAGGGATTTACTGGCACAGTAACAAGCTTAGCAGTCGAGTCCTCCGGAAATTACCTCTTCTCGGCAAGTTTGGATAGATATATTCGCGTACATAACATCAACAAGACAGCCATGGTGTACCAGTGCTACGTAAAATCGAAGCCCACACAAATTTTGTGTACCGACTATAATGAGAAATCCGCAGATAAAGAGGAGGACGATGATCTTGTGTTTGTTGGACAGATCGAAAATGATGTAGATTCCGAGTATGAAGACATGTTTGCCAAAATGCAAACCGTGAAGTAAGTTTGTGGGTCGCACAAAGTTTTTGTATGTAGTAATCAACAGTTCATTTTCAGAGATAAAGCACCGAAACGCAAATTTAAAGATGAGCAGGATGGTGGCGACAAAACTAAATCAGCGAAAAGGAAAACCAAGAAAGTTAAATAAATAATGATTATAAATAAAATCTTGCTGTTGTATACCTATATATACTAGAACTATAAGAAACAAAATTGAGTTACAAACTTTCTGTTATATGCGAAGAATATTACTGACTTACGCAGATACGATAAAAAACCTACATTTATTAGGTTGCTCTTAGTTGATTACAATTAACTCCAAGAATCTTATTTGGATATTTATATTTATCGTTTGTTTGTAGCTTTAATCAAATTGAATTTTGATTCACAATGAGTTAAAAGAGCATCCTGAACTATTGATAAAGATATGTACACGAAGATTGGTTGTAAGTAATAATGTGCTAAGAGGGAAAGAAAGAACAGAATGATCAAGTTCGGACATAGCTTCACAAACATGTATTATTTTTGGGTGGTGACTACCATCATCACTGTTGATACATTTTCACAACTTGAAATAAGTTTTATATCCATTCCTTCACTGTATCGATATTTCGTGAATCCAGGACTTCACCAAGGTACTGTGGCCAAGGCATATCAATTCGTTAGACCAATCGGCTTGTTTCTCTTTGATTCTGAGTCCGGCTTCAGGATTTAGCTTTCGAGATTTTCTGAGAGGGATGATCGGATAATGTGGGTAGCGACAATCCTTCGTGTTTATTTGTTTTTGCCTGACGTCTATACAACATGACCTGATTCACAAAAAGCTCCAATTAGCTCGATTCGTGAGTATCTTTCTCCGATACCGTGAGGACCCCGTGCTAACCAGGTTTTAAAAACAACAACCAATGAACATCTTTTTTGCAGGAATACTCTGCGTATTCTTCCAACTTCGGTCACTTAATAAATACTGGGTTTACCGGTGAATTGTGTAAACTCGTGGATACTTCTTCACCTCCCTAAGCCGTATGCACACCGCCGGAGGTGGTTAACACAGGTTAACACACTCGTTCATAGACTCCGTATCATTGTCAAACATTACTATTGGGCCAAGGTAGACAAACGTGACCTTTCCAGGTTTCTGATGGGTCCTCCGTCGTCAGGTATGAAAACATTTCAAAAATTAGAAAGTATAGGAATATTGATGTGTTTCCCGATGATCTTCTCAGGTTCCTTTGGATCCAAAATCGTCGGGTATAACACAAAATTCTATAAATAAAAAAGTATTCGACGTTCGCTTTTATTGTCAGGTGTTCCCCGGTGATCTTTTCAGATTTCTCATGGATCATCCGTCGTCGAGTGTAAAAATATCCCAAAAAATAGAAAGTAGATGTTTCCCGATGACCTTTTCAGGTTTATCATGTAAGTGTGCACAAAATATATTGTAAGTTAGCTTTATATGTAGAGGTTTTCCTCGATGACCTTCTCAGATTTCTCGTGGATCTTTCACCTTCGGGTATAAAAATATTTCAAAAATTAGAAAGTAATGGAATATTGTAGATTCAATTTTTTGTAGAGGTGGTGTTTCTTGGAATCCTTCATATATTTCTCATGGATAACCTCCGTCGTCGAGTGTCAAAATATATGAAGAATTGAAAAGTTCGGCACACAATTGTGGGTAATTTGAGGAACCTGTTTAAATTTTATTAATTTTGGAGAAGTTCGTTCGACACTATCAATTTAAATGTCATTCGAGTCTCTATTTGGATGATTGTGTGTGTGTGTGTGGATGGAATAACACACAAAAATTTGTAAATATATGTGTCAGTGTAGAGAAACGCAAAATCATATGCGATTGACAAACGCAAGTTGTCGCGTGGGGAGCCGATCTGGCGTAGTGGTAACATCCATACCTCTCACGCAGAGATCACGAGTTCAATTCTCACTCCCGACATTCTTCCAAAAATGGAAGTAAAAGTGACGAACCAGCCGAAATGTGTTGAAAGTCACTATAAAGTGCGATTCACATACAACATCCACGTCACGTTCAACGTTCCGTCCCGTCACGTTGCGTCAATTATCTATCCAAGCAGTTCTTATGCAAACATTCACATACACCGGTAACGACAACTTCGACTTGCCGTTGCTGGTGTATGTGAATGCTTCAACAGGAATTGCATGGAAGAATAATTGACGCAACGTGACGTGACGGAACGTGAACGTGACGTGGATGCTGTATGTGAATCGCACTTAATAGAGAAAAAAATGGGTGGGTTATATCTATGATATAACCGCAAGGTTGACGTGGGACTACCTTATCGTATCAATCACTTGTTTGTATTGATTAAATTTTTGGTTGAATGAAACAATTCTCGAATTCAATTGAATTCATTATATTTGCTTTATGAGTAAAAAGATTGTATAATTCCATATAAGCAGGGGATAGTAACTTCAAGCAAAAAAGTGGGACCGATTCGAGATTGCTTTTATGTAAACAGTGAACTTTTTTTACACTCTTAAAATTGCTCCGACTTGCACTGACAACTGAATGATATTGTCAATTTGTGCGAGATGCCTCAAAACAGCTGGGAATAAATATTGTTTATATACAGTAAGTTACATTTAATGCGACGTTTATATTATTGGACAGATCTTTAATGTGACACGTTTAATTGGACATTTTTGTAAACAACGAGTTCGGGGCCCAAATTAAGGCGCCACATTAAAGTTGCCACCAGACGTAGACACTGTACCACTCACATCGCCAATGTTCAATTACAGGCCAAAATCGTTCAATTACAGGCCAAAAAATTTTCCACTTGCAACAGTATTCACGATGATTGGATGGATGAATACACGACTTATACATGCATCTAGTACGACTATTGTCATGCGTATATACGATTTACTACAGACAATCAAAAAACGAATGGCGGAAAACGTTCTTGATAATTATAATAATTGTTATAGATTTTTGTAAATACATGTATGTTTGGAATATTACGTTAAAAATTATTTTTAAGTCCGAATATTTCCGGTTTCAATAAAAGTGAAAGTTAAAGTTGCTTTTTTTATTTTTAACTTTTAAGAACGAAAGATTATCTGTTTGGGGGCTGTCCACATACCACGTGGACAGAAAAAGCACGGTTTTAGACTCCCCCCTCCCCCTCCGTGGACAAGCGTGGACATTTTCATACCCCTACCCCCCTTTGTCCACGTGTACATTTTTCCTTTTATAATCAAAATAATTAAGGAAAGAACTGATTTGCACCTAAATTCCATTTTTTTCCTGTCTGGAAGGTCGGAAAATAATTAATTTTCTTGGATTTTTTTCGAATGTTACGAATAAAGTGAAGAGCTCGGGTATTTTAGTTATTGTTTAAGGTATATGTGTAGATGTATTTTTCATTTTTTAAGTGTACGAATAATGATTATTACGCTGTTGACAGCTGGATGCGTAGATGCTGTCTGAAAATTGGTACCTTGCTGGTGGTATCGGTTCCGAAGCAACGGGGTGTCGTAGAACAAATTGCATTGAATATTTTGAAACATTAGGACAATACCTAAAGCGTTACATAGGGGTTTTTAAAAATTCGAAAAATTGCCGAAATGGCGGCCATTTTTGTTAAAAATGAGTTATTTTTTAAAAAAAATCGCTGTTTAGAAGCACATAAAAAATCGAAAAAATGAGATCAAAAAATCAAAAAACGGCTATGTAACGCTTTATATAATCCATTTTTAAAGGCTGACAAAAAATTTCAACTAAATCGGTCGAATAGATGCTAAGATATTGATACCACCAGTTGAAAAAACACGGTATCGAGAAAAACGCGTTTCAAAATTCGTACAGGTGAGGTCATACATTTAGCTGTAACTTTCCAACGAAATCAAATATCTAAAAGGGGCATAAGCTTCCCAAAAATGCAAAAACAAACAAAAATTCGATTTTTTTGATTTTCCAGACCGGGGTCCCCCCTTAGGTTGTTTTTATTTCAAATTTCACTAGTTGTACCCTGTACCAGTTGTGGCCCATTTTTTTGTATGGTAGAGAAATGGGTAGAATAACAAAGCACATGCTTCATATGAGGTTAATTTGGAAATACTTTTGATTATATGATATTTTTTGTTTTTCCATTATAAGCGAATATATGAAGGCTATCTGGTTTTGCTAACACGGAAACACGCAATTTACAGTTGACCAGATGAGGAACAATTCACATCTGAATTGCCAATCGCCAATCGAATAAAAATAAATGGATAAATGGAAACGATTTTCTAAACACTTGCAAAAAAAAATACGTTGATATCACATAGACGCCAGTAATAATCCAATCAACTTGATTAATTTGCTTCCATTTGATTCACATGTAATTCCAGTAGAACATTTTACTACAGAGATGCATTGTTTTGCATTGTTTTATGGCAGAGTTACAGTGTTACTCAAAATTTTAGATGAAAAAAATCTTTGCCCACTCCGGAATATGATTGATCACTGCTAATCTATGGATTTCCGATTCACCTTTACTCGGTAGCGCAATTCAAAATCTTTTCCGCCATAGTTCGGAGAATTTTCAGAGGGTATTAATAGCGTATTAAGATATTTTATTATTTTTCAAATCCTTATAGACCATTCTGCATTGAGTGTCTAGATGGCTTCCAAAAGTGCTCGCGTGGAAGCATTACATCAGAAAACTCACGATTCATTGATTCCCAACTATGAAATCGAGCTCAAATCTCAACTATGAAAGTTGAACATTTCTTGAGACCAGTTTTTGCATGAAATTGATCCCAATTCAAAAGTACGCTACATAGAACAATCAATTCTCACTCCCGACATTCTTCCAAAAATGGAAGTAAAAGTGACGAACCAGCCAAATGAGTTGAAAGTCACTATAATACAGATAAAAAAAAATTTAATTGAATTCATTTGAAAGATGAGAAAATTTTCCATAATATTCTGTTGTAGAACATTTTAAATAGTGATAGATAACAATAGGAATAACATTGTGGTGTCGAGGAAGGAATTGTAGAAGGATTGGAGAGCTTTAATTTTGTTGATAGAAACAATCGAGTTTATCATCAAAAAATAATAAAACCCTTAAAAAACGAAAAATTTTAAGTATTTTTCGACTTCTAAAAGGCACTTCAATCAATCAATTCAAATGTTTCACAACTGCAATCTATGCAAAATTTTCTGAAAAAAATAGAATACTGGGTCAATTGATTCAAGTTTGACGACTAGTGGTGCATGGATCGTTTCAAGCAAATGAAATATTAATTCCTAGAAATTGACGGGATTACAATACAGGTAGGACTCGATTATATACAGACTCGATTATATACGGACTCGATTATATGTGATTCGATTATATACAATTATGGACCTGATTATATACAGTTTGGAAAAAAATATTTTTTTTTTATATTTCAAATATGACTTATTTCAAGAAGAAATGTAACCTTTCAACGTTAAAATGCAATTTAAGTGGCTATTACATGTGGGGTAAACAGTGGGGTAAAAATCGTGATTTTTGAAGATTTTGCTTGAATTTTTACCAAGAATAGTTTATATCGATATTGCAGTCTAATTAAGAAAGATAGAAGTTGGGTGTCAAAGAAAAAATTGTAGGGTGGTAGAAGAGCTTCGATTTAATCGATAGAAACAATCTAGTTCAATATAAATTTTTACGATGAAATTAATAATAAAATATTAAAAATTATAAAAATTACTTTTAAGTTTTTCACTTACCTTAAAAGGAGATGAATCAAAAACCAAATTGAATAAAAATATTCAAAAAACAAAAAATACATGCGTAAAAAAACGAATAAAAAAAAAATTTTTGACTCGATTATATACAGGATTCGATTATATACGAAAAGAAATCAAAAACTGTATATAATCGAGTCCGCGCTGTACTTTGAAAAATTCTAACTTTTCGAGAAAAAATGATTTTACACGAAATTCTGCATGACAAACTATACATACATTATTATCCTAAGACTAATTGTTCTCGAGAGCTCTATACATGCTCTATAGAAAATTGTATTTGATAAAAAAAACCATATGTGTAATATCATGGAAACTTAACCATTATGGAATCGTTTATTTTTGTAGGTTTGAGCTAGGAACGTCTATGTATAGCCCGCAACTATAATAGTTATAGGATCATACAAAATATCTCGGTCGCTCACAGTTTACGCGAGTTATCTTAGAATATGGATTTCAGTGAAGGATGATATTACAATGATATTACAGAAGTTCAATGATATATGAAGCACTCTCAGGCAGCTCAATTCGTTTCTTCATAAATACGGAATACTTAAGTTAGGCGGAAAGTTGTGATTATATTAGAAAAAATATTCATTTTTCTTGTCCACGTGGACATAGCCTATACCCTCTGCCCCCTCTCCGTGGACAAGCGTGGACATTTTCATACCCCCTACCCCCCCTAAAATTGTCCACGTGGTATGTGGACAGCCCCTTGCCAGTCTTTTGCGTTCTGATAAACATAGTGACAAAAATAAATTAGTTCAAGTTCGTCATTCAATTGCACTTAACTCAAAACTGTAAACATGAGATTATGAACTTGGCAAACCAAGCTGCCAAGTATGCCAACCCAGCAAACATTAAATCATATATAGAGCATCGAATATCTGATATTTTGGGTGGTATATGATGCGCCCAAATAGCATATACAGTAAGTTACATCTAATCCTCGACATACCGAGGCACTACTCAGTGTCGCATTGATGTGATTGGCCTGTAATTGGACATTCATGATGATAGTGGTACAATGTCGACATCTGGTGGCGACTTTCAATCTGGGGCCATACTTTGGGTACCAAACTCGATGTTTACAAAATATCCAATTAGAGATGAAAATGACCAATTATTTGTGTCCCACTACTGTACATGCAAGGTTATTAGGCAATACCTAATAACATAATAAGTCTGTTGTCATACGAATATACGATTCATCACTGCCATAAAAAATTGGCGGAAAATATTAAAGTAAAATGTTCGGCCTGGGGAATCACCATTTTTGTATGTATATAGACCCTTTATAAACATTTATGTTTGTACAAAAAGGAATTAATCAATTGACTTTTAGGGATATAAATGTTTGATATGAGTGGTGTCGACGGTTGTAAAATTGCTCCGATGGGATTTGAACTCCGGTTGTTTGGATTATCAAGCCACAGCTATCTCGTATGGCTATCTGAAATATGATTTTAGGGCAATTAAAGATCTTACATATGATACGAAAGAGTTGCAATCGGATACGTCATTACTGTTTGTTTATTGTGCTTTAGTGGAAATATCGCAAAATTTATATAGAAATGGTTAAATAAAGTTCAGTACTACATGTTTCGAGTAATCAAATAAAAAAAAATCATTCATATTTTAACAATTTAAAACTGCCTTCGGGCCTGCCTAGCAAACATTAAATCGTAAAAAATTCGAGGTGTTGTATTCGAGATACGACCGCTTAGAACGTAGGACTACGCAATCTTTTTTCTTTTGAAATTTGATGGTTTATCATTTCGAATATTATTTTGCGAATACGTCGAAATTTCATAAATAACTCTTTAATAAAAAGTTCCGGGGACCCTGAAAAGGTTTAATGGCTAGTTTAGTTTTGTCATTTCGAGAAGCAACGATAATTTTTTGCCTTTGCGAGAACAATACACTAATTGGTCATATGTTGCAATTTGTTTCTTTATATCAATGCACGCATTGCACTGAATATTAACAAGAGGCATCTTCCGTGCATCGCCATCAAAGACGAACGCACTGTCTGAGTTTCAAGTGTATATAACTCAAAAGAAAAAGAAGAAGTGCATCGTCATTCAACAAGCATTTAACAGACACGCGTCTAACAGATGCGCACAGTTGCAGTGCTAAAAATGAAACATTGCGAGAATGACCGTTTATGAAAAATCGTTTCTCGACTCTCGGTCAAAACTGTCAACAAAGTTTCTCTAAGTTTCTATGTTTCGCGCAACGAAAACAAGCAATACACAAAAAAACCAAACATCGATGTTTAGAAGCGACCTATAATCATTTGCACTCTTCTCTTTTTTCGCCTTCTTTGCCATGACTCGGATGGTTATGTTAATTGCAATGCCAGATGCACTTCAAGTGAAATATTCGCTAGCGAAACATTAAACACAAAACGAACAGAATAAGCGATCTTTGTTGTTTCGGGCACAGAAAGATTCTGTGAATTTTCCTCAGAGGAGATGCAATACTTATACGCTAGCGACAGCTTACTTATTATGCAAGGGTGGAGTTTACTTCGCAAGTTTTCTTTTTCCGCTATCCCCCTTCGTTGTTTCTGTTCTAGCGGCTGCATAAGATACCCATTATTGACAGCTCTGTTCGGAAAAGCACACAAATGGATAGAACAAATGTATGGAAAAATGGGAATGCTTCCAATTTTCATCAGTTTAAACCATATACAGACTATGGGATTGTAATGTATAGCATATCAAACAAAAAAATCTAAGAAAATTTCCAATTCGATTGGTATGCAAATCGTTTAAATCCGTTCGTAGAAAAAATTGTTATTAGCGTTGACTTTATTTCATAAAAACGTGACCTGTTTTCTGATTTGGCACCCTTAATGTAAGACGTAGTCCTACGTCAAAAATCTAAAATTGGAGACGATATATATACATTTAGGACACATCACTTGTATGATGTGTATAACTGGAATATGCATATGAATTTGTATATGAGGTATATGATGTAATATAAACGATAATTATACGATTTAAGTTTTTCTAGGATGTATGTATATCGTCTCCACGTTTGCATGTATGGGCTAGCGGCGCATCATATACATGCAATTTATATTATTCATACTTGTATGTTTGTGAATATAATCCTCAAAATAAAATCATTACACTAAACCTTCGTTTCAAACAACTTTTACAGAAACCAAATCACGCAATAAACATCAAGAATTGCTGGGAATCTCTTATCAATATTTGTTCAAATTTAAAAAGGTGCTGAACTCCAGTTTTGTTAACATCTTTTATGCATTCAATTAAATCGTACGATAAATCATATATAAACATAAACAATCCCACCTTTCATCCTTCATTAAACACCTCGTAGTAGAAATCTGTCAGTATGCATACACTCTCCTACGAAACATAGTGGAAAAAAATATATTCGTCGATGTAAACAAGCGGTGAAAAAGGAGACACTTTTCGACGAGTGATTTGTATGAAGTTCCACTGCCGTGATATAAGGTCAATTCATGCATTGTAATAGATTATAATCTTCGTTACAAGTAAATTTAATGACAGTCCTTTTACATTTGGTATGATGCCTAGGACAAAATATGTGAACGGAAGAATTATCAAACGATTATTTCATTTTACGTTTCCTTCTAAAGTTTGCATCTCTCAAGTGTACGTACTTCTCGAACCGCAAATTTGCTTGATTTGATGAACTTCAGGCACTCAGTTTCGATTTTGATATATACGTTGAACGCATATTGTTTAATCAATAGGCGTCATCGCAGCAATTGCTTATCAACATCTTGCCTAATCATCAAATGGTATGCGTAGGAATTCAGTGAGCAGAAGATATGAAGGCATATCCTTGAAGGCAATCTTGAATAACCGAGCCAAAGCGTGGTGTTCGTACCCGCTTTTGTAATCCGTGTTAGCAAAACATTTTTCGAAGTGCCAAAAAACATGCGAGTGCAGAAGTACTCCCGAAAGACAGTGTTAAGGAAACATATTCTAGTTTGCACAAAGGCAAGCGAGTACAAAAGTTTTTGCATTAGTTTGCAGAGCCGATTTCCCCAGACATCTTGGTTTCGAAGTTTGTGTTGGGGAAACACATTTCAGTCGGAACAAAAATACCCCCGACTTTCATGTATTTGCAAACACATTTCAGTCGGAACAAAAATGCCCCCGACTTGCATGAATTTGCAATGTCAATTTCCTCAGACACTTTGGTTCAAAAGTCTGTGTTGGGGAAACACATTGCAGTCTGAACAAAAATACCCCCGACTTTCATGTATTTGCAATGCCGATTTCCCCACGCTCCATGAATTTGAAGTCTGTGTTAGGAAAACACATTTCAGTCGGAACAAAGAAGCCCCCGACTTTCATGTATTTGCAATCCCGATCTCTCCAACGCTGCTTGGTTTTGAAGTCTGTGTTAGGGAACACATTTCGGTGAGAACAAAAGTTCCCATACTTTCATGTATTTGCAATGCCGATTTCCCCAAGGCTGCTTGGTTTTGATGGCTGTGTTAGGGAAGCCGTAGATCGAGCCAATCAAAATGAAGAAGTTAGGGCGTTTAGATAACGCTTAACATTTTACAGTTATTCAATTGTTTATCTAATGAAAAATATCATTTTATTAATTGCGATAGAAGTGTAGAAACATTCCCTATCAATTGATGCAAACATCTTTTCGATCCAGTAAGAAATGTTCTAGTTATAAGCATTCGGAATCTTTCATTTTTTCCTGCATGTTCTGTGTTTAGGTTTTCATTTTACCCCCCATATACTCCGGTTAGACGTAGTCCCACGTCAAAAAAAGTTGTCGTGTGTGCTGGCATGCAAGAAAACAATAAAAATCAAGTGATTAAATCATACATGAACAAAAGAGAGAACGAATCCGACAGGGCTTGCAAAGAAAAGAGAAGGCTAATTTTAATGCGTTCTATGATTGAAGTTGATTTTCTCGCATCATTCAGTATACGATTCTTGATTCATAAACACGTAAAAAATGCAGCCTAGCAGATACGACAACAATGAATCCCAAAAAAATATCGTCGGACCGGCCGCCGAGTAATCGAATTTCGTTTCGTTGAGTGGTCGAAATCCTGCGTTTACAGAAATTCATCACTTACCGCAGTGAATCCTGATTCTTTACCCTACCCACGAACAATTATCCTTCCTATGATAATTGCTAGGGAACCAAACTGTAGTAGCGACCCTTCTGGTCGTAAATATCATACTTAAATTCCTTCCCGTCCCTGGGTACTGTAAGAACGTGGCCGGCGTCGTTATTGACTATATAAAGCTCGTGTCGCGGACAGATAGGGCTTGTTGTCAAAAAAGCAAAACTTAAAATTATATTTAAACAAGACCCCAGCTGAGCGAAGGAAATTGTGTAAGAGCAAGGCAAACTCACGTATTTGCTTATCATAAAACCCAAATGGGAAATAGTCGCTTAGTTAGGACGAAGCGCAATATTTAGATTGCGTCTTGTAAACAATTTAATGATGCAATTTATTACCCTTCCCATCCTTCGCTGCGCGCGCAAGCATCCGCCAACGGTGAATCTACCAACAGGGTGAAATAAAACATAATGCATGTTTACACGGCCTACCGCTTAGGCGAAGGATGGAAAGAATCAACTTGAAAAAAAGAAAAGGCTCACGATGTCGACCACGTGGTCGTCACTAGTAGATACATAGGAAGATTACCCACGTGAGTGATCTAAAAATGAAACCGAGGTGTTATCGGTTTCATGATAGAGAGAGGAGATATTCCTCATATTTTAGATTAAGAATGTGTGTATATATAGGGTTGGGGAAAAAGAAATGTCGTATTTCTGATCGAAATTTGACGCTCTATTTAATATACTTAAAATAATCCAATTTAAGTCAAATATGCGCCGCTCTGTTGCCATTTAGATGGCAACTTCATTATCCCCTCCTTATTTGCAAAAAACTCAGACAGCCAGTTTTCCCAAGCCTCTTTTTGTAGAGATCTTCACACGCTCTCAAATGCTATCGTTTATTAGCGACCGCTGACACTGATGATTAATCGACTTCTGCCCCGATAACTTCTCTTGTTTAACCACTCACTACGCACCGTCGCCTATTTCACCTCTTTGCCTCTCTGATTATCTCGCTCGCTCTTGACCGGCCATGGTTGCCAAACGTACATTCATCAACTCTACATCCCTTCCCAGCTCCATCAAATAAACAGCAAACAAAAGTGGAGTTAAATCGGCATTCTCTGTTGCACTACATGTACAAGCTATAATCCACATCGTGCCGGCTACCTACTATCGCGCATGTGACGTTTCGGAATGCTGGGTTCCTGGAATGCACCCTGCGTCTCTTGTTGGCTGTCGTACTCATCTGACGATACCCCAGAAGAATTCTTCAGATACTTTGTTTCAATTGTAGAACCACAGTATGCGTCTGATGTTCCCATCTGAGGTGGATTAGAATGGTCAGCAGTTTCTTTCATGAGAAATGCAGGACGATGGTACAGGAAGCCTTTCCTATTTGTGACTATATCATTATTCGCACTTTCTAGCCAAGGCGAACTTCCCCAATTTAAACTTTGTCTCGAACATTCCAGTTTCATAATTACTGAGCATGATTTCCAACATCGACTTCTGGTGGCTTTGTGTATCTTAGCTGGTTTGCGTATAACTTTACATTTATGATCATGTTGGCATCCTTCAGTTTTTTCATTACGTCACCAACATGACTCGGTGCTCCAGCATGATACATCGGTCAACAGTTCCGTTGGTGTTTTATCCCTACCCTACTCGTCACCGCACGCGTTTTTTGCATATGCATAGGATTTCCTCGCACCAATCTATTAGTTGATTTGGCAATGCACAAGGTTCGCAAAATGTGCTAACTCCATCCTTCCACTAGGCCATTCATATGGGGCTAATATGGAATCGTACTTATAAGTACAAAACTCTTCGTTGTTAAAAGTTAACTGTGATGATTTCGAAGGCTTGAATTATTTTATCGGTGGTAGCACCATTTATTTCAAAAACGTTGATAAAGTGGCTGTTGTAATCGATGGGAACGTTGCGTAATTTGTTTTGACGTGTAAAATCAATGGCAATATTTTGCATAGTTCGATCTGGCATTTCCTTTCGCGCCATTTGCTCCGGTGAACCTCGTGAGCGAACTGCTTCACATTTTGCACACAAATGAATGTAGTCCCCGATATCGCGATCCATGTTCGTCCACAACACTTCTCGCTAAGGATCCGCCGCATGGTAACTACTTCTTGGTGTTCAAAAGACGCTAGTTTTCGTGCTCGCCTGCGAAGATCCGTCGATAATCCTTTCGTTTCTGAACTCGATATCGTCTCTTACTCCCTATTCTCTTTAAAATAAAAGCTTGGTTACGGAAAGAACTGATAGACAATCCAGGTTTGTGAATTTCTTTTATCACTGCACTCAGCATCTCGCATAGTTTTGCTTCTTATTTTTTTCGCATACTCTAGCCGTGGGACCCTCGCATACACATGTATTGTTCCTATAAAAAACCTATGCGAACTTTTTCACTGTTTCGCTGGGTGAGAACTGCCCCCTAGCCTTCGGGGAACGCATCTATTGACAGCTCTGTTTCGTCGTTTGGGTCGGGTTTGACAACGCATTCCTCAAAAGTCTTCATGTGGCTCTCGCCGAACACTTCAACATCGCCTCTGATGAGTTTTGGACACCTCAGTTTGAGTGGATAAATTGGCCGGCGAAGTTACAAGCTCTTTAAAACTACGAGCTTCTTCCTTAGTATCCGGAAGTTTCGAATGAATAGATAATTTTCATCCGATGATCTTATTTCTACAACACTCGCTTGAAACCCTAAGATCTCAAGCTCAGGTACTTCATTCAAACATTTGCTTTCATTCAGAATGACATCTCTGACAAAACTCGCTGGAAAATATTCGGCGCTCAATTGATTCTAAACATCAATCAAAATGGTGAAATACAGACGTAATGTTAACTTCCGAAAAGTTAGTTAGTTCTCGTAGCTTATTCAGGAAGGTATCAATCATTGGTGGTGGACTGTGTTCACGCTGTATCCCTTCATTAGAATACTTCATCTTGATGCAAAACCTAATAGCACCCATCCTTTTTGGCACTTCATTGAAAAGCGATATCCACACCGGAGGTTCCACAACTGGTTGGATCACATCGTTGTGCAAAATTTCCACCATCCCAGCAAACATTAAGTCGTATGAATAGCTATAATTGGAGGCGATATACATACAACCAAGACACATTTGTATGATATATGATGCAGATAACTAGCATATACACACAAAAGTGGAGGCGATATACGTATATGCCATATTTTGTACGCATATAAAGCCGTATATAACGATATGCGATGCTTTTTGGACTGATATGCGATTTGATACGACAACGTTACCACTCAATCCATCGATGACATGGAAAATCGTGTTTTTGCATTTTATGCGATTTTAGATATATATGATCGATATTTTGATTGATATTTTATGCGATTGTGATTTGATACGAAATTATATGTGACTTATCATGTGCAAAGTTATACGATTTAATGTTTGCTGGGATATTTTCAATCACTTTTCTTCCATTGTTACCATCCTCAAGTATGAAGTTTCTTCGGGGGGAAACATTCCTTAATATTTTTCATTGATGGTGTCGTGTTTCATGCAACTAGCTTGATCGAGTACAAATGAGAATATAGTTAGAGAGGACTGAATCCTACTTTCCACTAATGCTAAAAACTCAAAGCTTTTCAATGCAAACAACAATATCAGTTGATCTCATTTCCAATTTCTGCAATTTTTTTTCTTTATTAAAAAGATTTTCAGCCAAAGGCTGGTTCATCTCTAAAATTTCTGCAAAATGTATTTCTTTACCATTACCTCCAATTGTTATAAAAGCAATGAAAATCAACATCTAAAAACACAGTACTAGTACCAGATTAAAATCCGTACAAACATGATGATTCAAGCTTTTCAGTGATTCCATAAACTTTGATCAAAACTCCTTTTATTGGTATTTTTAATTAGCGTGATTATTTACTACCGCAATACTCTGTGTATTTCTACATATATTTATAATTCCTCGTGCATCATTTTCATTCTAGTGTTCCTCCACACACGATTGTCTACTTCCATTCTTCCTGCCAGGCGGATTATCGCTTGTGAGAGCTTCGTTCTTTAGTCAGGTTCGCATATTTTTGTGTTTCGGCCTTCGAACTGAACTCGCACCTTTTGTTTTGTCAATGTGCGCTTCGGTCTTCAGCCGGACTCGTATCTTTTACCAGTGTTGGTGTGCGCTTCGGCCTTCAACCGGACTCGCATCTTCAATTATGTTAATGTGTGCTTCGGTCTTTTGCCGGACTCGCATCTTTTACCAGTGTTAGTGTGTGCTTCGGCCTTCAACCGGACTCGCATCTTTTATTTTGTCAATGTGCGCTTCGGTCTTCAGCCGGACTCGCATTTTTTACCAGTGTTGGTGTGCGCCTCGGCCATCAACCGGACTCGCATCTTCAATTATGTTAATGTGTGCTTCGGTCTTCTGCCGGACTCGCATCTTTTGTGGGTGCTGGTGTACGCTTCGGTCTTCTACCGGACTCTTTCCCATCTTTCCCACCCCAACTTGGCTTCGGGTTGGCATCGTTTTCACAACACAACAACAGCACAATTCCTTTCACTCCCTGCTTTGATATGTTCACTCCCGCACTTTACAAAATAAATAAATTGATATACACATCATCGCTAAGCTATCAAAACGCTGCCGCTATCACTCTGTTTGAGTATGCATAAATAGAACAACTCCGGAGCGCAATAAAAAAAAAAATACTCGTTTTTCCTTTTTTAATCCGTTCGACTGCGCCAAATTGTAGAGATCTTCACACGCTCTCAAATGCTATCGTTTTATAGCGACCGCTCACACCGATGATTAATCGACTTCTGCCCCGATAACTTCTCTTGTTTAACCACTCACTACGCGCCGTCGCCTATTTCACCTCTTTGCCTCTCTGATTATCTCGCTCGCTCTTGACCGGCCATGGTTGCCAAACGTACATTCATCAACTCTACACTTTTGAGGCCAACTTAGTATCACCAAGAGCGTTTTGCATGGACCGGAAGAGATGATAATCACTTGGAGCCAGGTCCGGACTATATGGTGGGTGCAATAGGACATCCCATCCGAGCTCCCGTAGCTTCTGGCGGGTCATCAAAGATGTGTGATGCCGAGCGTTGTCCTGGTGGAAAACAACACCAATTCCTATTGATCATTTCTGGCCGCTTCTGGTCAATCGACTGCTTCAAACGGTCAAGCTGCTCACAGTAGAGAATCGAGTTGAGGGTTTTGGCCATGATTCCCTTCCGATCCCACCAAACACACAGCAAAACCTTCATGGCCGTCAATCCCGGCTTGGCGATGGCTCGGGCCGGCTCACCGCACTTCGACCACGACTTTTTTCGCTTCAGGTTGTCGTACGTGATCCACTTTTCATCACCAGTCACCATCTTCTTCAAAAATGGGTCGAGTTCGTTCCGTTTCAGCAGTGCATCGCAGGCGTTGATTCGGTCTAAAAGATTTTTTTGCGTTATTTCGTGTGGCACCCATACATCTAGCTTTTTTTGGAATCCAATCTTCTGCAAATGATACCAAACGGTTTTATGGTCTATACCCAGTTCCTGGCCAATCGAGCGAGTGCTCACATGCCCGTTTACTTGGATGATTTCAGAATAAACCGAGTGCCCACTATACGCACAGGTTTTCTTTACGCGGAGGATACGTACCTCGTAAAAAACCACGTTAATTGGAAAATCCGCGTAAAAAACCATGTCACCTAATGATAGATATCAAATGGAACTATCCTTACGTAAAACGGAAGTAAAAAGTTGAGTGTTGCTCGCTTCCGAAAACCCGTAGTTTTTTCTTGCAATTTCGTTGGTTACTGGTAGCTATAGTTCAGTTTTCTTCACGAATGATCTGCTGTTGCTAGAAGATTCCCTTGTGATTTGTGTAGAGTTTATCGCAGCTATTTCTCAATCATTCCTGGTTCTCACCACTATTTACGGCTTCTCCTTCAGTCTCCAATTTTCTCCATCCTTCCCGTATTTCTGACCTGTCAAATCTCTAGTCTTTTCAACCAAGGATCTACACTCGCAGGTATGAATCTTATCGATTATCAAGATTCATAGAAATTGTGAGGATATAAAAAGAATGTATATAATAATGAACCCTACACCCCACCCTTTCTTTAAACAGAAAATCACGAATAATATCAATAAATAAACTGTTTCTTTAGTAAACAGAACGTTTTCCATTAGTTACAAGGCCTTCTATAAAATATCGACTCCAGCTCTCTTATTTCTTACAGATCCTACATTATTGTCTGTCTTCACTAATACAATGGTCTTCATTTCCCTAATACCTGAATAATCGACTTGTATCCCACTTGGTCTTGTCGGTTCCCTGATGTCCGCATACTGCCTCTCCTTACCTTTCCTCATTTGATCTTGATTTGTATTGATTTGATCTTCAATTTTGACTGGGGGAGTCGAAGTATGGTACTGAAGTTTCAACTGAGATGATGATTTTCCCGTTGTTGTGTGATTGAAAACGTGAAACATTCACAGATACTTACGCAGTACCGTTCGCTCTACCAAGTTAATTCTTAACATACATCATGTTACATAACGAACAAGACCACGTCGTGCTATACTCCTTCTTCTTCTTCAAAGACACTAACGTTTCAAGAGTGGCATGCTCTAGAACCAAACCGTCCTTTCAAGGACTCCAACCATTACGAAAATCACTTCTCCTCGGACAGTGTCACAAAATAGAATCTATGTAATCGTTACAAAACAGCATCCACCGGCAACCCGAAACTAGTACAAACACCACACCACTGCATTCAAGCAATCGTCCGGAAACTTGCCACGTCTACAACTACTGCATTTAAACAAATGACTGGCATCCCGCCACGTTCACAAATACTGCATTTAAGCAAATGACTGGCATCCCGCCACGTCCACAAATACTGCATTTAAGCAAATGACTGGCATCCCGCCACTTCCACAAATACTGCATTTAAGCAAACGACTGGCACCCCGCCACTTCCACAAATACTGCATTTAAGCAAACGACTGGCATCCCGCCACGTCTACAACTACTACAACTACTGCATTTAAACAAATGACTGGCATCCCGCCACGTTCACAAATACTGCATTTAAGCAAATGACTGGCATCCCGCCACGTCCACAAATACTGCATTTAAGCAAATGACTGGCATCCCGCCACGTTAACAAATACTGCATTTAAGCAAACGACTGGCACCCCGCCACTTCCACAAATACTGCATTTAAGCAAACGACTGGCATCCCGCCACGTCCACAAATACTGCATTTAAGCAAACGACTGGCATCCCGCCACGTCAACTAATACTGCATTTAAGCAAACGACTGGCATCCCGCCACGTCCACAAATACTGCATTTAAGCAAATGACTGGCATCCCGCCACGTTAACAAATACTGCATTTAAGCAAACGACTGGCACCCCGCCACTTCCACAAATACTGCATTTAAGTAAACGACTGGCATCCCGCCACGTCCACAAATACTGCATTTAAGCAAATGACTTTGGAGGTCATGGTCGGCTATCCGCCACAGTCATGAATCGTGACCATCAGACAATCGACAGGTGATCCGCTACCGTCACAACAGGCTATTTCTCAATCATTCCTGGTTCTCACCACTATTTACGGCTTCTCCTTCAGTCTCCAATTTTCTCTATCCTTCCCGTATTTCTGACCTGTCAAATCTCTAGTCTATTCAACCAAGGGTCTACACTCGCAGGTATGAATCTTATCGATTATCAAGATTCATAGAAATTGTGAGGATATAAAAAGAATGTATATAATAATGAACCCTACAATTTGTACACTCTACTGCCGATGCACGTGTAGTACCACTGTTGGACCGTTCATAGCTAAGAAAGACATTCACGAATCGCTGTCCGTAAAAACCCCGTCCCGTTGTACCGCCCGGTGAGCTCCCCGTTACCCAACACCTAAAATCCACGTAATATATTTTTTTCACTAATTTCCTTCATAAGCGCTAAGTTCCGTCACAAGCACTAATTGCCGTTATATGCTCTGGGGGAGTATAAGAGAGAAATGTGAGCTGAGGGAGAGAAGTGATATTGCACCAGTATTTTTTGGCGTTCTCATACTATCGAACGCAACCATTACTTTTCATGGTAAATTCAAAAACGCATAATAATGAATTACTGTGTGAATGAATGTACAGTATTCAGCCAACTCATCGAGACTGTCAAAATTATATAACTTGTCTAGATCGGTTTTATATGCACTTTGATAAGTACTATTTCTTCGCAAGTCGCGATTTTTCACACTCGTGAATCCGTGAAATACGGTATATTGGTCGTGATCTATAGAGGAAACCTCCGTAACTAAACGGAACTTCCATTACATACAATGGCATCGCTTGCTCATTCTGTTCGCGGCTTAGTTTGCCGACAATCACAACTGATACGTACACTTACTGTCCGCTCTATCTCTTCAGTCGCTTTGCAGCAACCGAAACAAAATCAAAGGGTTCTAGCGGAGCCTCAAGTGCCTCTGCCAATCTTTAAGGTTAGAATATATATTACGAGTACCAAAACAGTTTATGTAATAGACGACAATTTTTTTTAACAATCTAAACATGTTAGCTAAACACTAGTTTGGTTCGGTATTATTCCTCGAAACCGAAACTAGCCGAGGTACGGGAGCGAGTTTTGAAAGTTGTTGCGGCTTACGACAAAGTTACTGCTGATAAGGTGCGCTAATGTCATTTTTCTCTTTTGTCTCTGATACAAAGCAGATTGGTCGGTTGCAACTGCAATTTACTAGGAGCTACAGCGCCAAGGAACCTTTGACGCTGCAGCTGATCAAGGAACGTGTCCTGCTAGTACTCAAGCTGTACGACAAAGTCAACCCAGAGAAGGTACGTTCGTACTGATGTATATCCAAATAAACTTCTTGGCATCTTAGCTGAGGATGATATTGGTGTCATTGCTCATAAAAAAATCTAGAGTCAAATCTATTCATGAAAGGCTTCAGTTAGAGTGAATCTACGCAAACAGACCTGGGCAAAGATTATCTATCAGACCTATCAGCGATAAATTATATACATCAGTTAGAAATGGCACATTCTACCTTCTGTCTATTTTTCGATAGAACCGATCTGCTTTGGAAATAGCCGTCGATATCGAATTCTAATACAGTTTTTTTTGTGTATTCTACAGCTGTCTCTTGAATCGCATTTCATCAATGATCTTGGTTTGGATTCGTTAGATCATGTCGAAGTTATAATGGCCATGGAAGATGAGTTCGGTTTCGAAATTCCGGACGGCGATGCAGAAAAACTTTTTAGACCTGCAGATATTGTACAGTACATTGCCGACAAGGAGGATATCTACGAGTAAGCTTTAATACTGAAACATTTGCTGCCTGGATGCTGCATTAATGATAACACTCGGTAGATATATAGTTGAAACATAAAAGAGAAATAAAACTTTGATTCTGTAAAATGACTCAAATACTTTTAGCTCTATATGTTCCCAGAAAAATGCTGCTTTTGTAAAAGAAATACATTCTAGCAACCATTGACCGTTGGGTTCCTTGTCCTATAACATGGAATACAAGTGTAAAGCGCAATGGACCGCGAACAGATTAACATGTTGTATCATCTATTTCTTGATGTGCACGTCAAATAAATTTCCCAGAAATTATCTAAACCAAGAACGTGTATAACGAAATACAGGGTTTGAAACACCTTTGAAACGAGGTTTAAATTTATGCAGAGCATTTCAAATAAAACCCAAATGTTGTTTTAATTCAGATCTGTGTGTAACTTTTATTTAAAACGAATTTACATTCCACTCTCATGGTGCATCTTCTTTACAAATCAAAAGTGTTGGAATTGCGGGATTGGCGAATGTAGGTAGTGCGCCTTATAGGCAAATGAACTGTAAAGCTTCAAGCCTCATTAAAACAAAGAAATCAAAGTTCGCGGACAGTGGAGTTACCTCCATAGTGTCCTTCATCTGCTGTTCTCATTGATGAGACAGTTGTTGGTGAGGAGGGGTAGGGATCAGAATTCGCTGTGGTAAGCGATGTAATCATGTTAGTGCGAATTCTTGACCACTCGACATATTCTCGAAAATTGAATTCAGAACGAAATGTCGATCCAGGATGTCGTTGGACAACGAAACAAGCCAACTGGGACAACTTCTCTATTTTATTGCTTGAAAATGGCGATAATAGTTCATTTATTTACAATTCTACATACCAAGAAGAGACTGGATCTTGTTCACAACACTGTTTCTCCAAATCCGAGCCATACTTGTTCATACCTCTTCTTGTCCCCACTAGATGTATTAATTTTTAGATGCAAGCCCAATCAGCTCTGCTTCGTGTTTCAGTCGGATGTGCCTCGCATGTGTTCTTCCGATTATCGATCAGTAGAGCAGATAAACAGACTAGACTTATTAAAAACCGTGCGCCGCATGTTGAAGCCCGCTCTCCGCATAACATTAACGCCACGTTGAAGAGCAGATAGGAGAGCCCATCATCTGGCGAAGACTCACGTCTCAAACGATTCTGACAAGTTGTCTGAGATCTACACATTGCACCGCACATCGTTCATCGTTGCTGTAAGCTTCCGATGAAAACCGTGTTCGTCCATGATTTCCATAGCTCTCGTCGGTCCATTGTATCATGCGGCTTTGAAATCGACGAAGATGTGGTGCGTAAGGACTTGACACTCGCGGCACTTTGGGAGGATCTGACGCAGTGCATCATCGAGCAAACGGACATGAATACGGCTTGATAACTTTCCCCAAATCTGCTAACTATTGGCATACAAGCGGCGAAAGAAGATCTGAAACAGTATTCTTTAAGCACCATTCTGGATCAGGATGCACGATAGTTCTCACTATCCAGCTTGTCACCTTATAGATGGTGTTCGGGAACGAGAATAAAAAGATTCGTTTCTTTGACGCAATGCTTAAAACTAAAAACAGGATTTGTACAGTAAGTTTACAATTCAACTCGTTATTTAGAATTTACAAATCCAGTGCACTGATTATACAATTTGTTTGTTATATTTAGGTTATACATGGCTATATTGTATTATTTAGTTCTACGAACAGTCGAAATGGTTTTGGATTTTATTTTTCATTGTGTTTGACGATTCGCCAATACGTTACCATAACACAACTATATCGCACAGACTATTTCAGTGTTGTCTGCAGCAATGGAGTCCTTTTTTCCACTCCTCCGGCAGCTGTTCTGTGTCCCTGATCCTGACTATCAACTGTTGCATACACCATAAAGTTTGGATGGGCCGCCCTTGAAGAGCTCCGCTGCGAGGCGATCCTTACCAGCTGCTTTGTAGTTCTTCAGCTGATTGATGGCCTCCTTAACTTCAGCTACCGTAGGAAGTGGTACACAGTCGTTGTTCACTGCACCGGTGGAGTCCTTTTCAACGTCATGTCCGTCCTGTTTAGGTGTTCATCGTAGTGCTGCTTCCACCTTTAGATCACCTTACGTTTTTTCGAGAAAATATACATTTTTTCTCGGAATTCCAGTATCCACAGTTAGTTGTTTCATCATATGCCCCACGATTTTATTTTAGTCTCATCATTGAAATATATTAATGAAGGCAGAAATGTGATAACTACTAACTGCTACTTGCCTAATTATTTTCTAGCTTTTAGTACATTATACCGTTTAACTCGAAAAGTTTTTTTAAAACTTTTTTTTATGTTATTGACGACCGACGGTTTAGAACGCAGTAAAACCATTGCCAGGTAGTGGCCTGAATCGATGTTAGCGCCACGATAGATTCTGACGTCGATGATATATGTGAAGTGTCGACCATCGATCGAAACGTGGTCAATTAGTGTTTCAGTTTGCTGAGGTCATCTCCAGATGTAACGGCATTGGAAGTTGTGCTAGAAGAAGATGTTACGTTTGGCCATGTTCTTGGAGACAGCGAAGTCGATATTGCGTCTCTATTGCGTGATCTTTGCATGGGTCTAGTCCGATTGTCATGTCTCGAGTTTCTTTGTGAATTTTCATGTGCGTTTGATTTCTACGAATGGCTTGCAGGGCCTGTATCAAGCCCGTCTCGCCCGAGGACCTTCGTGCACAACTGTGACACGAGGACGATGATCAGCTAACATGTGGAACAGACGCTGTTTTAAGCCGCGTATCCATGAAGAATAGACGCTCAGATACGCCCCCTTCCCTATCAGTATACGACCTGATCTTCACTATGGTTACTCGTACCCCGGTCGGCAGTAAGGTAGGAATAGGAGTTACTAGACAAGAAGTTAAGACCCACGAATAGGGTCTTTTTTATGCCTATAGGTACACGAAGCACCGATGGTGCGCTCCATGGTAAACGACTGACCGTTTTCCCAACCGTTCCCCAGAGATCTTTTATAAGTCCCGATATTATATGAGGGTCGTTTGAAAAGCCCATGTAAAGTCTTCACATGAAGCGAAAAAAAATCTTCAAATGTCCGCATCCATATATGAAATATAAAACTCAACCGATCGCTAAACGAAATATTTTTTTTAAATTTAGAAACAATGATGCTTTTGTTTGTTTTTCACATATTTTGAAATGACTACAGTAACTCAAATGAATTGGAGACATGTCTCCATATTTGGCATCTCTGACCTCACCCATTTTTAATCCTTGACAATGTTTGTGTCGCGCTTTAAATGAATCGTAAAACTATGACAAAGCGTGAGAGACAGTAGCGATGGCCCCGGAATTAAATTCTCAGGTGTTAGAGTGGGGGCGCATTATCATGCAATAGAGGCGTCGGTTTCTTAATAACTGAGATATTAGATCTGCCTTATGTTAAGGCTGGTACTGGTGGTGATCTACTGTCTTGTCTGTATCTAATAACTTCCAGTTAATCACGCCATGGCAATTTCAAAATACGCATTACATTAGGGATCGGTAATTGCTTTTTTTTAATAGACTCCGATGGCATACCTCTCTAATCCATGACACTCATATCTATTCTTGACTGTAAAACTTCTGATATTCACTGCACGGGTTCCTCAATGCTGTTTGTATAATCCTACAGTGAAATCACCCGATACAGAGAGGAAATATTAAGCGTGGCTTACCTATTCCACCGTTGTCTGCTGAAGAAGGAAATGAAGTGGAAATGTATGCTACTACTGCTGCTATGATATAACACCAACATCACTGTTATACTGTCAGCTGCGAGGGGTAGGGTATTGTGCATTTGATCTTTCTTCCACGCACCTCACAGTGACTCAAACATGTTTATATATTTACAACTGGTCCACAACAAATAAATCGTAATAAAACAACGGTTTGGTTCAACGTGTGACCAGAGTGATATCGAATGACTATCTTATTTCATTTGTGGTCGAACTAGGCCGCAGATCTGAAATGAAATGTTCGATTGCGGCATGCGGTTCAGAATTTGTCCTAGCTAAAGCTCCAAGGCCACATGTCCTACTACCGGCACAATAGACAACCGTCCTGCCCTTAGAGCCTCAATTACCACCCACATTACGGTTCAGGTTTCAACACAACCCGTGGTTCAGATAATAAGAGTATATACCTCGTGTCCAGCGGACCCAATGCTACCTTAGAGTATGTGTTTCAGTGATTGCGATTGATTTGCCTTTACTGCGTTATGTCCAGTAGCCTCAAAGCTACAATCTCTATGGCATAAATGTCAATATCAAATTTACAAAGTGAACTATCCAAATCCTATCATCCATAATGGGAAGTATTTATGCTATCCAAGATGCCTTGACTCATAGATTCGTGTAAACAAGTGCGACAAAACAATTGAGTTAATTCAAAGGTGCAATAGTTAGTTGGGACTCCACCCATATTATAATGGACTGTCGGCAACACAGGGATTGACTTACGAGTTACATCCACGCCAGCAAAGATCATTTCGGTTTCCGAAATTCGTGGCAAGTGCTAGCCAAGCTGCTCTGGGGGCAGATGAAGCTGCAGGTACACATGATCCTTTTCGGGTCCACAGCCCCGTCCTTCTCTATAGTCTAATTCTAATTCTAATCAGAAGGTGCAATGAAAGCAAAGAAAAAAAAATCTGTTCCATGTTACGTTTTGAGAAGTGCTTTTTTGTTTTATTTTTACAATAAATAATAAACATTGAACTCCATTTGTCTCTTTCAGATGGTATTCGTTACTTCTGAGGATTCATTATCTGCTCGATTTTTCTTTTCTCAGACCACCGCCAAGCCAAACATTACATAGTTCGTAGATAATTTAATTCTTACGTAAAAGCAATTCGTTTGCAAAAATGTGTATGAGATCTAGAAACGAGAATCGAAAACTTAGCTATCCAGCGACAAATTAAGTCTCATGTATAATCATCTCATGATAGTTACAAATCGGAAGCAAATTTTTACCAATTGGCTGAGTGGATAATCCACAACGATGAAATGAGATGTCATAATTTTAGCGGGTGTACATTCAAATATTTTGTATCCCTTTTGCGGGTGTAACAGAAATTGTTACTAGCAGGATTTTTTTTAGTATGAACGGATAGCCGGTGGAACGGTGGTACATTCCTCGTTGAGGGTATGATCGATGACTGGGCGATAATCGATTTTTACGCTGCCAGTAGCTGGATCAACCCAAAGGAGTGAATGCTTTCGCCAGTGTTCCGTAATTGGCTTCTTCTGTTGTCCCTCTAGAGGTTTGCTGAAGTCCTGTTGAAAAAAAGTGTTGATAACAAAAGAGTACATGGCACAGAGAACACCAATACTTACGTATTCATCCATTCGTTGCTTATAATCTTCTCGGGCATGCGCACCTCGCGATTCTTTCCTATTTTCGGCAGCGACAATAGTCATGTTTGCGTTCAGCAGCAGGTTCTGAAGTTCCAGCGTTTCCACTAGATCCGAGTTCCACACAAGGGAGCGGTCAGAAACTTTTACATCTTTTATGGTTTTGTAGATATCAGCCATCTTACGAACACCTTCCTGCAAGCTCTTCTCCTCGCGGAATACGGCAGCATGCGTTTGCATAGTCTTTTGCATGTTCAATCGCAGCGCCGAAGTGGGCAACGAACCGTTGGCATTACGAACCCAGTCGAGATTTGCAACAGACGCTTCACCGGCGTTTGGTTTGATGTCAGGAATTTTCTCTCCGGGCCGATTTTCTGCGGCAATAGTTTTGGCGCAGGCACGGCCAAACACGACCAAATCCAGCAATGAGTTCGCTCCAAGACGATTGGCTCCATGAACGGAAGAACACGCCGACTCACCGCAAGCATACAATCCTGGAACGACTTGGTCATTTCCTGACGAATCGATAGTTAGGACCTGTCCCTTATAGTTAGTTGGGACTCCACCCATGTTGTAATGGACTGTCGGCAGCACAGGGATTGGCTCACGAGTTACATCCACGCCAGCAAAAATCATTGCGGTTTCCGAAATTCCTGGCAAGCGCTGAGCAAGCTGCTCTGGGGGCAGATGATGGAGCTGCAGGTACACATGATCCTTTTCGGGTCCGCAGCCACGACCTTCGCGGATTTCTATAGTCATCGAACGGGAAACAACATCACGAGACGCGAGATCCTTAGCCACCGGAGCATAACGTTCCATGAAACGTTCACCTTGAGAGTTGATCAGGTAACCACCCTCGCCACGACATCCTTCAGTAATTAGACAGCCAGCACCATAAATACCGGTAGGATGAAACTGTACGAATTCCAAATCTTCAGAAGGCAAGCCTGCGCGTGCAACCATCGCTGTGCCATCGCCAGTGCACGTGTGAGCAGAAGTGCAAGAGAAGTATGCACGACCATAACCTCCGGTAGCCAAAACTGTATTTTTAGCCCGGAAACGGTGAATACTGCCGTCTTCCAAATTCAGCGCGATCACACCTACGCATTGTCCATTTTCCATCAGCAAGTCCAGTGCGAAATATTCAATGAAATAATTGCAGTCGTAGCTGAGAGATTGTCCGTAAAGCGTGTGTAACAGGGAGTGTCCCGTACGATCGGCAACGCAACAGCATCGATGCGCCTGTCCACCTTTTCCAAACTTCAAACTTTGACCCCCGAAGGCGCGTTGATAGATTTTACCGTCGGGAGTGCGAGAGAATGGCATACCGTAATTTTCCAATTCAATGACAGCCTTCGGTGCTTCTCGAGTCATGTAGTGGATAGCATCTTGATCTCCCAACCAATCGGATCCCTTAACCGTATCGTACATGTGCCACTTCCAGTCATCTTCCTCCATATTGCCGAGTGCAGCATTAATTCCTCCCTGAGCTGCAACAGTGTGCGAACGTGTTGGGAATAATTTTGTGATTACGGCAGTTTTGAACCCTTCTGCAACCAAACCGAAGGCTGCTCGTAGCCCTGCTCCACCAGCTCCGACAACGACCGCGTCATATGTATGGTCAACCACTGGGTATTCGTTGGAAATGGCATCGTGGCTTGCTCTAGCATTGTTTTGACCCACGGTGAAATGCAGTCCCCGCTGGGACGTGTTTGCCGAAATTCCGCGAACCTGAAATATTGAAGGCTTGTATTAGAGGACTTTTCAGACAGGTATTAACACGTTCGACGTTTCTGAGTTTCATGCGAAGCTTGGTTTGTAGACAACTTTTACATGTTCTAGCAATATTTTCTTTAATTTGAAGATGAATTGACAACAATAACACAAGCCAAAGTCATATTATATGGGTTTCACAAAAAACTGCAGTACAAATCATCCGTACTATAAACTAATAAAAAGAATAGTATAATCATTATAATAATATTGTTATAATTTTCTTTTTTTTCTACATATGCTATAGTTACAATTAGGTGATAATTCTATAAAATTCCTTTTAAAAATCCTATCCAAATTGAAAGAGGAAAGTTTCACCCATATGTGGGTGACGGGGCGACGAAAGTGTTAAAGAAAGCGGATAAATCGAACGGATTGAAATCCACCAAATAATTGTGAAAAAATGGATTGCGCGTCCGTTTTCTTCTAAGCGTCTCTATATATCTTCTAAGTTCCGAAATAATGGACCTAGAATAAAAAATAAGGGGTAACTAATTGCTCAATAGATAAGTGTCGACACAAGATAAACATGTACTTGTACACTAGAGTACCAATGAAAATGGTCATCTCGAATTTTCAAACGGAACTTTCTCAAAAACTTTTTTTTTATTCCATCTATTTATTAGGCTCATTCAGCAATTCAGCTGTAACAAAGCCGAATTTATTCGTATATATTTATTATCTTAAGATAACTATTGATGTATATTACACTGTAGCCATTTTTTAGGCGTAAGATTCCTATTCATCGATAAACATTTGTTTTTATCTATTACACAGTAGCTGTTTAGGCCTAAGAGTATTCCAATTCTATCCATATACATTACATGCCGCCCTTTTTCGGAGAATATTCATATTATTCAAATGTTCACAGTTGGACTTATGATATGAGGCTTCCATTGTTGTGTTATTAATAGTGACAATTACCGATGCAGCAGATCGTAATGTGGGCGGTAAGGAGCTGGGATTATCGTCACAAAAATTGTTGATGCCAGTTGTCTTCTTCTTAGCACCTCACACAGTCTTCAGTATCCTTGCTCAGTGTATATTGCTGAATTGGCAGCAATACACTGGGCGCTGGACAGCGTCGCCTCACGACCTGTTGAACACTATTACATTGTAACGGATAGTCTGAGCTCTGTCGAAGCTATCCGTTCAGTGAGGCCGGAAAAGCACTCGCCGTACTTCCTTGAGAGAATACGAGACATTTTGAGTGCTTTATCCAGACGCTGTTATGTCATTACCTTTGTCTGGGTCCCTTCACATTGCTCAATTCCGGGTAATGAGAGGGCTGACTCATTAGCAAAGGTAGGTGCAATTGAAGGCGAAATTTATCAGCGTCAAATCGCCTTCAATGAATTTTATTCTTTAGTTCGTAAAAATACCATCGTTAACTGGCAACGCAAATGGAACGAAGATGAATTAGGCCGGTGGCTCCACTCAATTATCCCTAAGGTTAGCCTCAATCCATGGTTCAAAAGTCTGGACTTGAATCGGGACTTTATTCGCACCTTCTCCCGACTCATGTCCAATCACTGTTCGTTAGACGCGCTGCTTTTTCGTTTTAATCTTGCCGACATCAATCTCTGCGGTTGTGGCCATGGTTACCACGACATCGAACACGTTGTTTGGTCGTGCGAGTTGTATCTTGTCGCCAGATCAAATTTAGAAAACTCCCTTCGGGCTGGAGGAAAGCAGTCCAATGTGCCAGTGAGAGATGTGTTGGCTCGGTTAGACCTTAATTACATGTCCCAAATATATGTTTTCCTTAAAGCTATCGATCTTCGAGTGTGATTGTTCATACATCCTTTTCCCCTCCTTTTCGTCCTTCGCGAGCTATCGGTTCCCTTCCTACTAACATTAGAATAAGTTAAATTGTAAATACATATTAGTTGTAAGGATAGTTTTAAGAATTGAGTGTGAAGTGTCAGTGTGAATGAGAATGTGAATGTGAATGTGAGTGCGAGTGTAAACACACATCTCCTTACATCCCATCCTTTTCCTAATGAAAATGTGTCACCCTTCTAAACTCGAGTCGACCGCGAGTAATCGGTTTCCTATTTCATTAACCATAGAATTAAGGAAACAACATGTTGATATATGCTAGTTGAAATATAGTTAAGAGTTTGGCTCCATTAAACTTATGTAACTGAGCCTGTAAAAATAAACGGAATAAAAAAAAAAATTGTCTTCAAACTACATGAAACGTCAAAATGTACTGTCATCTCGAATTTTTTTTTCAAAATTCATCTCTTTGGCTTTTTAGGAATATGAGGTAAAATGTATGGATTAGGATGCCAATGAAAAAAGTCATCTCGTTTTTTTACTGGACTTCCTGCGAAATGTTGATTCACACAATAAAACACTCTATGCAAATTATTGGCTCAATCGGACTTCATTCCCTAGTGTCGCAAACGTCATAATTTGAGTTTTATTTTAAACCGAAAAATCACCCTAGATGGGAATACAAGAAATCGGGGTTTCAACAAAAAATTAATGCCAAATGTCTTAATACTGCATGCATCAAAAACTCAAATTTTGACATTTGCGACACTAGTAAATGAAATCCGAATGAGCTGATATTTTGCACAGTGTAGTTTTCGTGGGAATCAACGTTTTTCAGAAGGGGGTTGCGTGTCCGCTACTATGCGAACGATCATGGGAATCTTCACATGTTGACTACGCAATTGTCAGCTCCACTGTCGCGGTTCCACGGAGGTAACGGAACAGGTGCTTCACAGCACTCCATCGCTGCATTCCAGGATTGGAATTATATCGACTCAGCTGATTCACGGTAAACAAAATGCCCGGTCGGGTATATTGGGCTAAATACATCAGATTACCGACTGCTTCCTGATACGGGATGTTGGCCTTCCGCTTCGTCTCGTCAGGGGTTTTTGGTGACATCTCCTTGTTCAGCTCGTCAGTTATCGGTGTCTTGACCGATTTCTAGTTTGCTAGTTTGCCATGTTGAACTTGGGCAGCATTATTTCAATGTAGGTCCGAAATTCGCGCCTCTACACTAGAATACCACCTTAAAGTGCCAGTTTCAACCCGAATGGGCTTTAAATTTCAAAACAAAAGTTTTGAGCATCTATAAAAAACAGAGCCACCCACTGACTCACAGAATAAACTGAACACTTATCTAAAATAAATGAAGCCCACAAGAAGTATCGATTTTAAAAAAATTTCCGACTAAACCATTTAAATTGCAGCTGAACTGCATTTGCTGATTATTTCCTTATCGTTATCTGCGTTTTTATGTTCGTAAAAATATTGCAATAAATGCATGAAACCGTCTAAGAAATTAATCCTCCTAATCGTCATCTAAGCTACGTGTCAATGAAACCACACCTCCGTCTCTATATTATCGTTATCTATATCAAAATTTCAATTATTGGTACACTGATATTTTGATACGCCGCAGGCATGTGATAGATACATGCCTTTGTTGATATGAAATATCATATGATCAACATATACGAAAATAGATTAGATGCTGGATTGAATGCAGAACATGAAACAGTTTCGCTTTCCGCCGCAGTGGCTCCCAACATTTCGTTATTCGCTTAGTGTTCTCGAAAGGATAAAACCTCACTAATACGTAGTAAGATAGTAGTCGATTCAGATGCGAGAAAAATCTTTGATACCTTCAGAATCTGTTTAAATGGGAACCACGTGATAAAATTATCTATGCTACCTTTATCTGCGAGTATTGTTTATATGGTAATTCCTCTAGAAAACAATTCAAAGCTATTCACTGTTCACTCATCTGGTCTTCAATCCGATGGTATTCGCCACAGACATATAAACCATCAAGAGAAACAAATTTTTCTTATTACAATTATCTGAGCATAAATGCTCAAGAAAAATAATCCTGAATTATGTAACCAAAATGCACAGGCAGCTACCGCAAACGAGAGCAATTGGCTGACGTTGTGTAACTTTTATCACTTGACTCGCGGCAGGCCGTGAGAAAATAAGATTTGCAGATATTTTTCATCTGTCTAGCACTGCGTTGAATCTCGGTACTTACCGTGGACAGTGCGGTCTTGGTCAACAAAGAGGGTAATCGTAACATCCCGCTCGTGGTATTCACTCGTTCGTAAGTACAAAACACAACAATTGACGATTTTCGTTTTTCACGCGATACTTCTTAAAATTAAAATTATCATCCGCTACCGCGTAGTCCAACTCGCGAAAGGCAGCAAAACGCGTGTGTGTATACAATTCAAGCCCGAAGAGACCACGACAATGAATGAGAAAAGAGAACCGCCGTCTGGCAGAATGTTTGGGTCAAGGCGCCTAGAAGTATATACTAAGGTGGGCTAACTTGCTAAAACCACTCTTCAGCCATCTTGGAAGTCTACTGTGTTTTGTTTGTAAACAAAACACAATACGCTATTGCCGAAGCTCGCTCGTGATCAGTCTCTTTCACGCTACAAGCAAATAATTCCCCTTCTGCTTTCTTCCCTGCTGTTTTCATATACCGCTCCCCTACCAAACTTAGTGACGAAACGGCCTCACCTAGTACCATAGACCCGTCTTGGTTTGGGTGGGCAATGCAACTGTCAACGGTGAGTGCCAGTGCCAGAGATGCCAGGTAGTTTTTCTTAAATTTCTCAAAGTTTTCGCGCATTGATGGCACGTGTTTTGTTATCAAGAGGCAAATCTCGAAAAAATAGTCGCCAGTGTGTAATGCCGGATTTACAATCCTCCACAATGAGCGCGATTTTTCTTCGTCAACCAATCAGAGCAAAGCGCGAAATCACCCATGACAGTGAGAAAAAATATAGAACTCTTCAAGCTTTGACTGTGAAAATCGCGTTGCTTTGACAGGAGATACTACATACATACGTACATACAATATATGCTAGATGGGAGAATCGATATATCGAAATAAATGTTCAGCTTTATACATATGAAACGCTTCATGAAGTGAGAGCCGAGTCGATCATCTATTGCAAGCGTGTTGCTGCATAATCATAATTATTTTTACACATTTTTGTTAATATTCAATTCAATTTGTTAGTTTTTCAATTATTAATTATCTGGACTTTCCCAGCAAACCTTGAATCGCATAACAAGCGTATATATAACATCATATGCCCTAAAATTTGGTTGGCATATAATGCGCCTAACTGGCATATGCATGCAAAAGTGGAGGCCATATACATACATGGCAAATGCTTACCGAATTAGTTTGGATGAATATGCAACTTTGACCGACTATAATAGCGATTATGTTGAAATTGAATTGCGATCTAATATGAATATATTTATGAATTGTCAACGCACCTAATATGACTTTTGCCATACTCATATACGATTTATTACAGACATAGAAAAAAACAAATGGCGCAAAATATTTTCGTGAAATGTTTATTAAAGTCCCACGAATCGCCATTTTTATATATGAGTATTTATGTTTGTAGAAATAATAATTGTTTGATTGACTTGTGTTGGGAGTGGAATATGAATGTTTAAAATGGCACAGATTGGTGTTTGGTGAAAACTGCTCCGATGTGGGTTCGAACTCCGGTCGTCTGGATTATCATCCACCAACTATCTCGCGCGGCTATCTGAAATTTAATTCAACAGCAGTTAAAACTTTCGAGTGCATCAGTATTTCATTGACATTTCAATGTAATGTAATATGTTCTTTATTAGGATCTAATATGATTTACTGTTTCATGATTTTCTTCAGCATGCAACACGATTTACTATAGTACTGAATCGATTTAAATTATACGCTTATACGACACACAAACTGCATCAGCGTAATATACGCATATGATGCGGATTAAATATATTTTACGACAATGCACATAATAAAATTGATGTTTATTATACCGAATTGCGACTTAATTTGATAATGGTATATAGAATCGAGTTTTTACTTTTTATGCGATTTCAAATATACACGATACATACTTTGATTGATATTTTATGCGATTATGATTGATTCGGATTTCTTGTAAGACTTGGCACGTGCAAAATTATACGATTTAATGTTTGCTGGGAATCATCGTGAATACTGTTGCAAGTGGAAAATAAATGTGTGGTCGTTGCTCATGATGCGAACATAAATAAAAATATAATACAGTAATTTAAATTTAATACGACATGCCGAGGCACCACACAGGGTCGCTTTGGAGGCGATTTTGGCTTGTAACTGAACATTGGCGATGTGATTGGTACAGTGTCTACGTCTGGTGGCAACTTTAATGTGGCGCCATAATTTGGCCCCCTAACTCAATGTTTATAAAAATATCCAATTAAACGTGTCACATTACAGATCTAAACGTCACATTAAATGTAGCTTACTGTATATAAACAATATTTATTCCCAGCTGTTTTGAGGCATCTCGCACAAATTGACAATATCATTTTGTTGTCAGTGCAAGTCGGTGCAATTTTTAAGCGGACCTTAAGCGGACCTTACACGGTCAACTTTATTGACAATATGATGACATTTGAAAGCATAATGACAGCTGAACATGGCCGACAACGCAGAAATCCGGATTTTCTGATTTTCGAGCATCAATATCGTGACATTTCATATGGATGCATGATGTTGACGTTTTACCTCACGGACTTCCAGACTGAGTTGCCAGATATGCAAGCGCACATTTAATTTTTGTTAGTCTTTTTTGCGATTGCAATTAAAATTTATAAACTACTGAAATTGTAGGAATCATAAATGGAAGCTTTTGGTTTGGAAAACCGATACTTTGAATAGCAAAATACGATACTTTTCACGATACAAATCAAAACTTCAAAGTAAACTGACAATGTGATGGTGAGAGAGTGGATGAAACTTAACAACGTTTTAGGAATTTTTTAACGTTGAACTCGGTCATTCTCTGCGCTTGTGAGCGGGTTGTGTGTTTCTTCACACTCCGCTATAAAATTTGGAGAATGAGAAGATCTGGGAAAATCACAGATGAAAAAACATCATGTGTTAATTCAAGCTACAGTAGAATCCCGATTATCCGCGGAATAGTCGGGCAAACTCACCGCGATTAACGAAAATCGAGGATGACCCATTAAAGGACAAAAAATGCAAACACGAAAAGAGATGTTTCAACATAAAAACTATGTTCTATCAATACAGAAATCAATCAACTATTCATCTATAAGGTCGTGTACACCAGTGGCTAAATAATGTAAAAGCCATGACCACAACAAAAGAGCATGGGCCTACCACTCACTAACAAATTCCGGAAAGGCCTATTGATTTACTATGGAACTCGCAGTCACGAATAATCCGCAGGGCGGATCACCCGCTCGCGGATAATCGGGGTTCTACTGTCATAGTCTCATTTATGGAATAAAAACATTTGCTTGCAGATAAAATAACTTGCATATATTTTCGCAAACTAAAATAATCTGGCATCTCTGAAACTGAAAGGAACAGTCTATATTTGTGAAACGAGTATTATGATGTATTTTTTAGAAGAAAAACCGAATTCTAAAGTGTAAATTATGAATGAAAATTAACTTTTCCAAATCAAATTAGTATTCTATGTGAATGCAAATCACTTTTTTTCTGCAAGTGGTGAGAAAATCCCATACAAAAATTGTATCTGAAACTGACGTTATATAATAATAATAAATTTTAGTAGGAATATCTGAAAATTCATAGAAAATAGGTTAAGTTAGAGTTAGGACTACGCGCTTCAACTAATTAAATAATACCAAGTAGATATTTTCATTCAAATTTTACCAATTGAAAATCGCCTTTTAGCCTTCTAATCTGATAGAGAATAGTTTGGATCCCAAACTCAAATGTCGCCACTAGCCATCGCGGATATTTTCGTTGTCTCGGGTTGAGGGCGATATTGACCGTGTAAGGTGGAAAAATATTGATTGAGGTTAGATCAGATGTTGAAAGCCTAGCTGTCACGATATTGAAGACACTTATTGTCAATCCGGTTGATCGTGTAAGGTGCCCATTACACGGTCAACTTTATTGACAATATGATGACATTTGAGAGCATAATGACAGCTGAACATGGCCGACGACGCAGAAATCCGGATTTTCTGATTTTCGGGCATCAATATCGTGACATTTCATATGGATGCATGATGATGACGTTTTACCTCACGGACTTCCAGACTGAGTTGCCAGATTTGCAAGCGGACATTTAATGTTTGTTAGTCTTTTTTGCGATTGCAATTAAAATTCATAAACTGAAATTGTAGGAATCATAAATGAAAGCTTTTGGTTTGGAAAACTGATACAGTAATTTACATTTAATGCGACATGCCGAGGAACCACTCAGTGTCGCATTGGAGGCGATTTGAACTGTAATTGGACATTGAAGATGAGAGTGGTACAGCGTCGACGTCTGGCGGCGAATTTCAATGTGGGGCCATAATTTGGGCCCGAACTCGATGTTTACAAAAATGTCTAACTAAACGTGTCGCATACAGGTCTGCCCAATTAGAAAAATGTCGCATTAAATGTAAATTACTGTACCTAAAATAGCAAAATACAGTACTTTTCGCGATAAAAATCGAAACCTCAAAGTAAACTGACAATGTGATGGTGAGAGAGTGAATGTCATTTTTTGCGATAGCGAGCGGGGTCTAAGTTGTGTGTTTCTTCACACTCCGCTATAAAATTTGGAGAATGAGAAGATCTGGGAAAATCACAGGTGAAAAAAAATCACGTGTTAATTGAAGTTACAGTAGAATCCCGATTATCCACGAATAGTCGGGATGATGTTTAAACATAGAAACTATATTTTATCAATACAGAAATAGATACAGATACAGATACAGATAATCAGGGTTCTACTGTCATAGTCTTATTTATCGAATAAAAACATTTGCTTGCAGATAATATATTTTATATTTTCGCAATCTAAAATAATCTGGCATCCCTGAAACTGAAAGGATCAGTCTGTATTTGTGAAGCGAGTATTATGATGTGTTTTTGAGAAGGAAAAACGAGTTTTAAAGTGTAAATTATTAATGAAAATTAACTTTTCCAAATCAATTTAGTATTCTATGTGAATGCAAATCACTTTTTTTCTGCAAGTGGTGAGAAAATCCCATACAAAAATTGTATCTGAAACTGACGTTATATAATAATAATAAATTTTAGTAGGAATATCTGAAAATTCATAGAAAATAGGTTAAGTTAGAGTTAGGACTACGCGCTTCAACTAATTAAATAATACCAAGTAGATATTTTCATTCAAATTTTACCAATTGAAAATTGCCTTTTAGCCTTCTAATATGATGGAGAATAGTTTGGATCCCAAACACGAATGTCGCCACTAGCCATCCCGGATATTTTCGTTGTCTCGGGTTGAGGGCGATATTGACCGTGTAAGGTGGCAAAATATTGATTGAGGTTAGATCGGATGTCGAAAGCCTAGCTGTCACGATATTGAAGACACTTATTGTCAATCAGTTTGATCGTGTAAGGTGCCCATTAGAGTGTAAAAAAAGTTCACTGTTTACATAAAAGCAATCTCGAATCGGTCCCACTTTTTTGCTTGAAGTTACTATCCCCTGGTGTAAGGTCCGCTTAAAAAAAGTTCACTGTTTACATAAAGCGGACCTTACACGGTCAACTTTATTGACAATATGATGACATTTGAGAGCATAATGACAGCTGAACATGGCCGACGACGCAGAAATCCGGATTTTCTGATTTTCGAGCATCAATATCGTGACATTTCATATGGATGCATGATGTTCACGTTTTACCTCACGGACTTCCAGACTGAGTTGCCAGATATGCAAGCACATTTAATTTTTGTTAAAATTAAAAATTTATAAACTACTGAAATTGTAGGAATCATAAATGGAAGCTTTTGGTTTGGAAAACCGATACTTTGAATAGCAAAATACGGTACTTTTCACGATACAAATCAAAACTTCAAAGTAAACTGACAATGTGATGGTGAGAGAATGGATGAAACTTAACAACGTTTTAGGAATTTTTTAACGTTGAACTCGGTCATTCTTTGCGCTAGTGAGCGGGTTGTGTGTTTCTTCACACTCCGCTATAAAATTTGGAAAATGAGAAGATCTGGGAAAATCACAGATGAAAAAACATTATGTGTTAATTCAAGCTACAGTAGAATCCCGATTATCCGCGGAATAGTCGGGCAAACTCACCGCGATTAACGAAAATCGGGGATGACCCATTAAAGGACAAAAAAATGCAAACACGAAAAGAGATGTTTTAACATAAAAACTATGTTCTATGAATCTTTATTGAAAAATTCAGAACGTCAAAGCCTCGGATTATCATCGGTTGCTGTGATCTTCAACACTCCTCCCTAATCCGAGACACCCAAAACGAGTAATCCGAGTTCGCAAAAACGATGCTGCTTCTGGACGGCCAAGGGCTTCGTAAAACCATCAGCTGGCTGCTCGGTCGTCGATACGTAGGACAGCTGCGCCACTCCTTCCTGTAGGCTATCGTGCACGAAGTGATAGCGAATGCTCACGTGTTTCGTGCGAGAGTTGTATGATCCATTTATCGCGATGCTGATTGCAGATTGGTTGTCGCAATTAAGAGGTATCGGATGCTGTTCCTCGAATATCTGCGACTTCAAGTTGTTCCACCACATGGCCTCCTGAATTGTACGCGACAGGGCCATATATTCTGCTTCACAGGATGACAAAGCGACGGTTGGCTGCTTTTTAACATTCCACGGTATAGCTCCTCCTTGTAGCGTGAAAACGTAGCCCGTCGTCGATTTCCGGGTATTTGTATCTCCTCCCCAATTGGCATCGCTGTAGCCAACTAGCTCGGTAGATCCTTGCTTGGAATACTCCAACTTCTTCGTCGACGTTCCCTTCAAGTAGCGAATTATCTTCTTTACGGCTTCCCAATGTTGACGACCTGGACAGGCACTGAACTGACTAACAGCATTCACCGCAAAAGCAATGTCCGGACGATTCACCTGAGCCACGAAAGTCAGACATCCAACGGCCTCCTTGAATGGAATTTTCTTCATCTCCTCGACATCCAGCGGATTCTTTGGTCCCATCGATTTGTCCAGTCGTACGCTTGGATCTGCAGGCGTTAAAACAGGGTGCGCTTCGCTCATGTCAAACCGTTCGATGATTTCCTCAACGTACGCTTGCTGATTGAGCCCTAGCTTTTCTTCTGCTTGATCTCTCGTAATTCGAATACCCAAACAGAACTTGGCTTCACCAAGATCCTTCATTTTGAACTGCTGGCAGAAATACTTCTTCAGTTTCCGTTTCAGATTCCGATCGTTGGTGAAGATCAGAAAATCGTCAACGTAAATGGTAACGAACATCAGTTTGTTTCCACGAATCGTCCAGTACAAGCAACGGTCAACTGAAGAACGATTCAGCCCGAACTTCTGGAGCACGCTATCCAGCTGCGTATTCCATACTCGGCTTGACTGCTTCAAGCCATAGAGCGCTTTCTTCAAACGGCACACCTTTCCATTTCGTTGGTCGATCCCCTGCGGCTGCATCATGTAGATCTCCTCATCATTCAATTCTCCTTGCAAAAATGCCGTAACGGCGTCCATCTGATCGATGTCCAGATCGTATCTGACCGCCAGCGCCATGAGGTAACGAATCGTCGCATATCGCATCACGGGAGAGTACACCTCGTCGTAATCCATACCTGACCTCTGCGAGCATTTTTTCACGACGAGACGAGCTTTGTACCGTTGAATGGTCCTATCAGGACCACGCTTCGTCTTGAACACCCAATTGTTTCGAATAGCTTTTCGCCCTTCCGGTAGATCCGCCAAAACCCACGTGTTGTTATCGCTCAGTGACCCCAACTCATCGTTCATCGCTTGAATCCAATGGTCCCTGTCAGGCCTTTGCAGAACTTCGTCGTAGGATTTCGGGTCGTCCATCTCAAGTTCCCCGTCGGTTGGATCAGGAGGCAACTGGGGGGAAAGGCTATCACCAGAATATGCTCCATAGCTAATAAAATCATTGTACTTGCCTGGATAACAGCGCTTCCGACCGCTGTGCCTTGGCCCTTGCTGCAAATCAGCTGGCCTTTCGAGTTGCGGCGGAAGCGCATTTTCAGCTGCATCTGCAACCTCTTCGTTGTGGATAGTATCGTCGGCGTCCTGGTATTCATCGTCCGAAATTCCACCAACTGGTGCTTTTTGCTGGTCTTGTACTTCTTGCTGACCTTCATCGGCTACACCCACAGTGCTTCGTGGTACCAGCAGGTCTTCAAACTGAAGCTCCATGAACTCCACCGGCTGTAGATCTTGGTCACACGCTGCTCTCGCATCCATCGCACCTTCTGCAAGGACCACAATATCTCGACTGATTTCGAACTCACCATTCTCCGGATTATAGAGACGGTAGCCTTTGGTGTCCTCACAATAGCCGACGAAGATAACCTTTCTTGCTTTGGGGTCGAACTTCCTCCGCTTTACTTTCGGCACGTGCTTCATTACCTGATAACCAAATACCTTCAGGTGCTGTAAATTTGGCTTGCTTCCGGTCAACGCTTCCTCCGGCGTTTTGTTACCCAACGATCGTGTCGGGCAACGATTCACCAGATAGGCAGCTGTTGAGATTGCTTCCGCCCAAAACTGCTTACTAAGCTTGGCATCGTTAAGCATACATCGTGCTCCACCAATCCACCAATGTCCGGTTCATACTTTCCGCAACCCCATTCTGTTCGGGCGTATATGGACATGTGGTTTGATGCCGGATACCTTCACTTTCCAGGAGATCACGGAAACCTCGGTTGATGTACCCGTCCCATTATCTGTACGCAGAATCTTCAACTTTTTTCCGCTTTGTCTCTCAATTTTAGCTTTGAATTTCCGGAACGCACCTAAGGCCTGGTCCTTCCGTTCGAGAAAGTACACGCCTACCTTCTTACTGGCATCGTCCACGAAGGTAATGAAGTAGCGACTGCCTCCAAACGATGACACCTCTACCGGGCCGCACAGATCGGAGTGCACCAGTTCCAGCAATTCCTCCGATCTTGAGTCACTGGAAGGAAACGGAAATCGTGCCTGCTTACCCGTGAGACACGATTCGCAGCAGCGAGGGCTTCATTATTGAAGTCGATTCCATCTGCCACTTCCTTGAGTTTCTTCAAGCTTCCGACATTCAAATGGACGAGACGTCTGTGCCATAGCTCCACGCTGTTGACCAAAAACGATTTCTCCGACCGGCTCACACGATAGAGACCACCTTCTTCTATTCCGGTGATGATAAGCTCTCCGCTTTCATCCCAGACTTCAAATCTGGTCCGCCCGCGCCATATGCATGGTGGCACCGGAATCGAGATACCACTTGTCGGTCCTAACATCTCCCATAGCGAAGACACTGCACAAACCTTTCGACTTTCCTGCCTTCACCGTCGACTTCTTGGCATTGGGACATTTGGCTGCAAAATGCCCGGGTTTTTCGCAATTGTAACACAATTTCTCACCTTTTCCACCGTCCTTTGGTTCTGTGGGCTTCTTCCGACTTGCCCTGCTGTACGGAGCACCTTCTCTGCTGCTGCTGACCGGACCGCGGTCAAGTTTTACGTCCTGTAAAATTTTCGCCTTAACTGCGTCCGCCGTCAAAGCCGTTCCAGAGGTCTCGAGGCCCATGATCATGGACTCGTACTGCTCAGGAAGACCCATCAGAAAAATAGCCGCAAGCCAGGAGTCGTCCACCTTAAAACCAACGGATGCTAGGTTGTGGCTCGTGGTCATCAATTCGTCCACGTATGCCTTAACGCTAGTGCAGTTGATCAGCCATGAAGCAGATGAACTTCCGGAGCAGTCCGATCTTTCTGGTCAACCCGCTGTCCTGGAAAGCGGATGCCAGTTTCCTCCATGCTTCCTTCGCGTCCACTGCGTCCTGTACCAGGCTGTAGTTATAGCTCTCCAGACTTAAACAAATCGTGGCCAAAGCCTGTAACTTCACGTCCTCGGGAACGCCTTCATCATCGCCATCAACTGCAGACCAACTTCCTTCGCGGATTAAAATCATCCGCATAGCAAAAGACCACGTCGAATAGTTCTCCCTCCCTCTGAGCTTTTCAATTGCCGGCAGCGCAACGGAACTTCTACCGACTCGAACGTTTCCAGCTTCAGTCCTGCCTCTTCCGTTGCCATCTCCAGCTCCAGATCCAGCACCGGGAACCGAACTTCTGGCCGTGGACATCTTTTTTTTGCTTCAAATTAAAATAACCTTGAAAAATTTCCGTGCTCTGGGCCCATAACCACTTGTAGAGTGAAAATCAAACACGTCTGTCTTTAGTAACAGTTAACAGTGGAATGAATCTTTATTGAAAAATTCAGAACGTCAAAGCCTCGGATTATCATCGGTTGCTGTGATCTTCAACAACCACTCACTAACAAATTCCGGAAAGGCCTATTGATTTACTATGGAACTCGCAGTCATGAATAATCCGCAGGGCGGATCACCCGCTCGCGGATAATCGGGTTTCTACTGTCATAGTCTCATTTATGGAATAAAAACATTTGCTTGCAGATAAAATAACTTGCATATATTTTCGCAAACTAAAATAATCTGGCATTTCTGAAACTGAAAGAAACAGTCTGTATTTGTGAAACGAGTATTATGATGTATTTTTGAGAAGAAAAACCGAATGTAAATTACCACACTTGAACAAAGCAGGGAGAAGACTACCTTCTTATTCTACGAACTTTGGTCTCGGGTTGAGGGCGATATTGACCCAAAGTACGTAGAATAAGAAGGTAGTCTACTCCCTGCTTTGTTCAAGTGTGGTAGGCAAAGGAAAAAAGCAAGAAATAGTAATAAACCATCGATCGAATCCATATAAATTTAAACATTTTTTCAAATTATAATACAAGAACTGTCTCCAAAAATGTTTCGAAATGATGAAATAGCAGTTTACTTAATTATTTTAAAATTTAAAACTGTAAAATTATCGCACCTGTACTATAAAAATAATGCAATCCGATAAACAAATGTGTTGAGAGGTTATATCGCAGCAGTGTCGTTCCCGTTCCCGATCCATGGAGCGAATGCATGGGATAACTGAAAACGTCTCCGATTAGTTTATCTCATTCGAAATTATTCTGTTCCGGCATCGCGGGACGTGGTACTTCAACATTTCGCTGAAGTAAACAAAACCTGTTCAGTATGAAATCGATAAAAAACCACATAAAAACTTACTTGCACTGAAAAAGCGGTATATTATCGTGTTTACCGTCGGCACGACTTGCGATTTTGTCTCTTTTCAGGATTTTTGGAACTTTTAAAATCAAGATTTTTGGAACTTTTAAAATATTGAAAAAACTTCAGTACTTCGAACTAATTGAGGATTTGTTATTACTAACTTCGTTGTGTGTGTAACACATGCGCTCTCCGTGTGTATATACAGGAGATATCCCTTACCTTCTATTCTACGTACTTTGATATTGACCGTGTAAGGTGGAAAAATATTGATTGAGGTTAGATCAGATGTTGAAAGCCTAGCTGTCACGATATTGAAGACACTTATTGTCAATCCGGTTGATCGTGTAAGGGCGATTACACATTATCCGGTTTCTGCCGGACCGGTTTCAAAAAGCGCCGCTGGGTTTGGACGGAAAACCGGACAACAATGTGAAAGATACCTCGCGCTACACAAAACCGTACATCTCTCACAAGTACATATATGCATTTATTTATATGTGGATTTGACAGGTAAACATTGCTTCAAATATTCCGGTTACATGCAGCTGAGTGCAGACGGAAAACCTTAAACCCACAGCTGCTGCGGCAACCACGAGCGTTCTCATATGTATGTTCCTTGGAAATCACATAAGGCCGAATGTTGGAGTGTAGCACACCATGAGCATGATCAAAGTGAGACCAGGCCTCACGGACATTACACACATCCTGCATCATAACGGCGTTCTTACCGTACCTATGAATACTTCCGCCCCACTTCAGAATACGTTTAAAAAACTAACTTTAGTCCAGCTGCGGTTTATTCATTCATCTTCTTCTTCTTGAATTGCGTTAACGTTCTCTGTGGAACTTTTGCCGTCTCAACGTATGTATTAACTAGCGTCGTTTATTAATACCTAGTTGAGATTTCTTAAGCCAGATAACACGCCTTAAATGTATTCCGAAGGGCAAGCTCTTGAATACGCGTGAACCACAGTGCAAAGTCGAAGGAAATTTCTTTGACGAAAAATCCCCCGGCCAGAACGGGAATCGAACCCGAACACCCGGCATGATAATGTGAGACGCTAACCACTCGGCCACGGGTGCACGCTAATTATTCATTCATACGCATAATTATTTCGTTTCCAAGCATACACGAATAGTATGATTATATCACACGCTCTGTTGCCACATAATTTTTCAACAGTCTCAGAAACACGGTTAGATAAAAGTGCAATTTGATGAACCAATAATAATAACATTCCGTTACAAGCCAGAGGCACTATTTATTTATATGTATAATGTGTTCACTTCCTGTGATTATTTTGGAATTTACCTACAAGAGAATGTATACACATCCATTCATTCTAGAGTTTTTTTTTATTTCATTAATACAGTAAACAAATTACGAATAAAATAACATAATTCATTCAAACACTATTCCATTGCTGCTTCCGCTGATCCTCGTCGAAGAACGAGCTCAACATATGCCGCAATTCCTCGAGCACGTAATCCTGGGGCAGGGGCAGCTTCTCGAGCCCAATTCGCATCACAGCTATCAATACGCGGATCCGGGGCAAAGAATGACCGAATCAGATAAGCTGGAATTTCGTTCTGACAGAACCGATGCTTTGGCCCCTCCATGAACCGATTGAAGATTTGTTTGACATCCCCGAACTCGTTCAATAATTATTTCAGATAAGGGATGATGCCTGTGAACAAAAAATAGAAGTCAATTAAATAACTCGATCTGCTTGTCAAAAGACATCACTCACCGTTAATAACACAGTCCGTGGCAATATGCTAAATGATGACATCGTGCACCTGTGACCATTGCTTCTTTTTGAGCAGAAACTTGCATCACAGAATTAGTTCCACAACACTGGTAGTTGTTGAAGAAGTGAAATAAAAATTTCAGCATCCATATCACTTGCAAATAGGGCTCTTGCTACACATACATGCAGAGCATGTGTTGGGCACACATTCGCTTGTTTACATTCGTAGTGTCTATGCAGCAGAAGCGGATTTTTATCAATCGGCGTTCTTGTAGATGATTTAAATAGAGTTACGGTCATTCTAATAGTGCATAGAGCTAACATGAACTTTGTGAAACAGTTAGGCAAGCTATTTTATGAACAAGAGTTTTTGTGTAACGCATATTATTTAGTTTACTAGCACCTATTTCGCGATGTTCATTGAGCGACTCTCCCATTAGATTGGAATCGAAAAATTGGCAGAAAAAGGATTATCAACATTTTCGCACCTAGATCAAAGTCACAGAGTCTCGAGCTCACGTTTGAATGCTTCCTTGTATTTCCATGAATTGGTCAATCGATGGATTTTTTCCGTTTCCGATAAATTTTCTTATAAACGTATTTAGCTTCTCCGCAGAGCATTCGGGTACTCGGAAATCATATCTGAGAGTTGGTTGATATTTCAGGCTGAAAATGTCCTTAATTTCAACATAATCAACTGCTTTTTTGGCGGAACTAGCCGCCGATTAAGGATATCTGCACACGAATATTCATTATAGTTTATTCTTTCACGAGACCAGCAAAAAGCTTAAAACCTAAATGGGAGCACACTTCACCTAATCCGGCTATACAATCGCAATGTGCAGTTTGCACTATTTCTGTGAAAATTTTTGAATAATCAATCTGCTTCCATTGATATGAATCATGGCCAAAACAGAAATTTCTATTTTTCCCCGTGTGTATGGCTTTGACGCTAAAAGTAAATATTTTTATGTGAAGAAACATATATTCGCATGTTATTCATATAGATTAGCGCGTAATCTTTATAACTATTTCGCTAAAATAATTATTTAAACAAAGCTCAATCTTGTCGCTCCATATAATTCCTATGGAGCGATCACTTTTGCCTGCCCAACAGATCACTAATACATATGCACGCTGCAAGCGCCCTATTATTAACTGGTTTCAAAATCAACAAATAAACGTCAATAGTGCACACATACTATTACATTAGACGAAAAATTGCCTGAATTGTACTAATACTAACAGACATGACAAACAACTGTCAATTCGCTTTCATGGCATGGAGTTTCGTGCTCCGCTTTTGGGAAATGATAGTGATAATGGATTTTCAGGTGCATTAAACACATATCTTAAAATAAAAACTATGAATGAAAATTAACTTCTTCTCATGAAATGTGTTCTTTATGTAATAAAGTAATACGTTCTTTTGCAAGTTGGGAAACCTCCTGAACAATAATTGTGTCTGATAATGATTGTATATTACAATGATGAGTTTTAGTTAAAATATCAAGAAAACTATACAAAAATGGTTAAGGAAGAATCAATACCACAGGTTCTGAGCAATCAAATAATATGAAGTAAAAGTTTTCATTAAAAATTTAAACAACTTAAAACTGTCTTGAGGTGTGATAATCTTATAGAGAATGATTTGCTTTCCCAAACCGATGTCTCCACCAGACGTCGACACTATTCTACGGTCATCGCGTATAATGCTTGTCCGGTCACCGGACATTGCAGTCGCTGTAGACGGCTGCATCACGGCGCCGTGAAAAGGTTGGTCCGATCGAAATTTGCCATTTGGGTTTCAAACCGGTCCGGCAGAAACCGGATAATGTGTAATCGGCCTAAGGCTAAGGTTACTTTGGATAGGAGTACGCACGAAAATTTGATTGTACGAATAGAAACAAACAATTTTGTTCGATAGAAACAGACGAATTCGAACGAAGCAAGGGGGAAGCAATGTAACCACACCAATACAACTCAATGTGGTTGTTTACTTTCACTATTGCATACAATTCGTACGATCACTTCTCTGCATCCAGTGTCACCGCCGCCTAAGGTGCCCATAAGGTGCCCATTACACTCTAAAAATTGCTCCGACTTGCACTGACAACTGAATGATATTATCAATTTGTGCGAGATGCCTCAAAACAGCTGGGAATAAATATTGTTTATATACAGTAAGTTACATTTAAGGCGACGTTTATATTGTTGGACAAACCTGTAATGTGACACGTTTAATTGGACATTTTTGTAAACATCGAGTTCGGGGCCCAAATTATGGCGCCACATTAAAGGCAGACGTAGACACTGGCCAAATTACAGGCCAAAATCGCCTCCAAAGCGACCCTGAGTGGTGCCTCGGCATGTCGTATTAAATTTAAATTACTGTATTATATTTTTATTTATGTTCGCATCATAAAGGTGGCCGTACACTGTTTGCCCGGAGGTCAAATATTTGATATTTTTTGACAGATAAGGTTTGATTTGATATTTGTACAAACCACTTGTTTGCCACTCTTCAATTTTCAACAGTAGTTAACAATATCAAACACCGAACATGGAAAAAATCAACTGAAATATTCAAGGTAACCTAACCATGTACCGACAGAATTGAAGAACAGACTGAAAAATATTTTAGGCATCCAATAATTGAATATTTGCTTGTCGTGTTTTGTGTAGAATATATTTGATCAGTACACGTTGACCAAATTTTATCTGTCAAAAAGAGTCAAATATTTGGCTTCGGTCAAACAGTGTATGAGCACCCTAAGCAACGCACACAATTATTTTCCACTTGCAACAGTACCCAGCAAACATTAAATCGTATAATTTTGCACGTGCCAAGTCTTACAAGAAATCTGAATAAATCATAATCGCATATAATATCAATCAAAGTATGTGTCGTGTATATTTGAAATCGCATAAAATGTAAAAACTCGAGTTTATATACCATTATAAAATTAAGTCGCAATTCGGTATAATAAACATCAATTTTATGATGTACATTGTCGTAAAATATATTTAATCCGCATCATATGCGTATATTACGCTGATACAGTTTGTGTGTCGTATAAGCGTATAATTTAAATCGATTCAGTACTGTAGTAAATCGTGTTGCATGCTGAAGAAAATCATGAAACAGTAAATCATATTAGATCATAATAAAAAACATATTACATCATATTGAAATGTCAATGAAATGCTGATGCACTCGAAAGTTTTAACTGCTGTTGAATTAAATTTCAGATAGCCGCGCGAGATAGTTGATGGATGATAATCCAGACGACCGGAGTTCGAACCCACATCGGAGCAGTTTTCACCAAACACCAATCTGTGCCATTTTAAACATTCATATTCCACTCCCAACACAAGTCAATCAAACAATTATTATTTCTACAAACATAAATACTCATATATAAAAATGGCGATTCATGAGGCTATAATAAACATTTCACGAAAATATTTTGCGCCATTTGTTTTTTTTCTATATCTGTAATAAATCGTATATGAGTATGGCAAAAGTCGTATTTGGTGCTTTGACAATTCATGAATATATTCATATTAGATCGCAATTAAATTTCAACATAATCGCTATTATAGCCGGTCAAAGTTGCATATTCATCCAAACAAATTCGGTAAGCATTTGCCATGTATGCCAACCAAATTGGCATATGCCAGTTAGGCGCATTATATGCCAACCAAATTTTAGGGCATATGATGTTATATACACGCTTGTTATGCGATTTAATGTTTGCTGGGTATTCACGATGATTGGATGGATGAATATTCGACTTATACATGCATCTAGTACGACTATTGTCATGCTTATATACGATTTACTACAGACAATCAAAAAACGATGGCGGAAAACGTTCTTGATAATTATAATAATTGTTATAGATTTTTGTAAATACATGTTTGGAATATTACATTAAAAATTATTTTTAAGTCCGAATATTTCCAGTTTCAAGAAAAGTGAAAGTTAAAGTTGCTTTTTTTATTTTTAACTTTTAAGAACGAAAGTTTATCTGTTTGCCGGTCTTTTGCGTTCTGATAAACATAGTGACAAAAATAAATTAGTTCAACTTCGTCATTCAATTGCACTTAACTCAAAACTGTAAACATGAGATTATGAACTTGACAAACCAAGCTGCCAAGTATGCCAACCCAGCAAACATTAAATCGTATATAGAGCATCGAATATCTGATATTTTGTGTGATATATGATGCGCCCAAATAGCATATACAGTAAGTTACCTCTAATCCTCGACATACCGAGGCACTACTCAGTGTCGCATTAGAGGTGATTGGCCTGTAATTGGACATTCACGATGATAGTGGTACAATGTCGACATCTGGTGGCGACTTTCGATCTGGGGCCATACTTTGGGTACCAATCTCGATGTTTACAAAATATCCAATTAGAGATGAAAATGTCCAATTATTTGTGTCCCACTACTGTACATGCAAGGTTATTAGGCAATACCTAATAACATAATAAGTCTGTTGTCATACGAGTATACGATTCATCACTGCCATAAAAAAAATGGCGGAAAATATTAAAGTAAAATGTTCGGCCTGGGGAATCACCACTTTTGTATGTATATAGAACCTTTATAAACTTTTATGTTTGTACAAAAAGGAATTAATCAATTGACTTCCGGGGACTTTGAAAAGGTTTAATGGCTTGCGTTGTTTTGTAGAATCATTTCGAGAAGCAACGATCATTTTTTCCCTTTGCGAGAAGAATACACTAATTGGTCATATGTCGCAATTTGTTTCTTTATATCAATGCACGCATTGCACTGAATATTAACGAGAGGCATCTTCCGTGCATCGCCATCAAAGTCGAATGAACTGTCTGAGTTTCAAGTGTCTATAATTCAAAAAATAAAGAAGAAGTGCATCGTCATTCAACAAGCATTAAACAGCGCTAGTACAGTTGTATGTCTGTCCATGGTATTATACTTATGACAGACATACAGCTGTACTACCGTTGTACTTCGCAAATTGTATGTCTGTCACCATGTACAGCGCTAGAACCATGCAAGCAACTCGGTACAATCGCTGTACCTGTACCGACCTGTTTTACCGCTGTACATGGCTACAGTTGTACTGTGCGCAGCGCCATAGACGGTTAGTGGTGGGTAGCATGAACAAGCAGAATCAAATCACTTGATAAACGTTCTTTTCATTGACTTTCTTTTAAGTTAATAACTCAGATTGGAAACTTTTTTGTTGTGTTTGATAGTTTAGACACTAAATAAAAACCTTTTTCATTGAAATATGTGGTGAAAATAGGAAAAATATCTGATTGTCAGTTTGACATACGGTACAATGTACAACCAAAGTATGTCTGTCATGGTACGATGGTACATGTACAACGCTGTACACGTACAACGCAAGTACAGCTGTATGTCTGTCCCTGGTATTAGATGTATGTATATCGCCTCCAATTTTAGATTTTTAACGTAGGACTACGTCTTACATTAAGGGTGCCAAATTAGAAAACAGGTAACTTTTTTATGAAATAAAGTTAACGTTAAAAACTATTTTTTGCTACGAACGGACTTAAACGTTTTATATACCAATCGAATTGGAAATTTTTCTAAGATTTTTTTTGTTTGATATGCTATACATTACAATCCCGTATATGGTATATGGTTTAAATTGATTAAAAATGGAAGCATTCCCATTTTTCCATACATTTGTTCTGTCCATTTGTGTGCTTTCCCGAACAGAGCTGTCAATAACGGGTAACTTATGCAGCCGCTAGAACAGAAACAACGAAGGGGGATCGAAAAGAAAAAAATTGCGAAGTAAACTCCACCCTTGCATAGTATGTAAGCTGTCGCTAGCGTATAAGTATTGCATCTCCTCTGAGGAAAATTCTCAGAATATTTCTGTGCCCGAAACAACAAAGGTCACTTATTCTGCTCGTTTTGTGTTTAATGTATCCCTTCGAGCTGTGAACGCTAGTGAATATTTCACTTGAAGTGCATCTGGTATTGCAATTAACATAACCATCCGAGGCATGGCAAAGCAGGAGAAAAAAGAGAAGAGTACAAATGATTTTAGGTCGCTTCCAAACATCAGTGTTTGTTTTTTTTGTGTGTAGCTTGCGCAAAACATACAACTTAGAAACTTTGTTGACGGTATCGACCGAGAGTCGAGAAACGATTTTTCATAAACGGTCATTCTTGCGATGTTTCATTTTTGGCACTGCAACTGTATGTATCTGTTAGACGCGTGTTTGATGCTTGTTGAATGGCGATGCACTTCTTCTTCTTCTTCTTTTTTTGAATTATAGACACTTGATACTCAGAGAGTTCATTCGTCTTCGATGGCGATGCACGGAAGATGCCACTCGTTAATATTCAGTTCAATGCGTGCATTGATATAAAGAAACGAATTGCGTCACATGATTATAGCGTATTGTTCTCGCAAGGGCAAAAAATGATCGTTGCTTCTCGAAATGAGTCTACAAAACTACGCAAGCCATTAAACATTTTCAGGTTCCCCGGAACTTTTTACTAAAGAGTTATTTATGAAATTTCGACGTATTCGCAAATAATATTCGAAATGATAAACCATCAAATTTCAAAAGAAAAAAGATTGAGTAGTCCTACGTTCTAAGCGTTCATGTCTCTGATACAATCCCTCGATTTTTTTTTACGATTTAATGTTTGCTGGGCAGGCCCGAAGGCAGTTTTAAATTGTTAAAATATGAATGAAATTTTTTACTTCATGTTATTTGATTACTTGAAACATGTAGTACTGAATTTTATTTAACTATTTCTATATAAATTTGGCGATATTTCCACTAAAGCACAATAAACAATCAGGAATGAAGTATCCGAGTGCAACTCTTTCGTATCATATGTAAGAACTTTAATTGCCCTAGAATCATATTTCAGGTAGCCGTACGAGATAGCTGCGGCTTGATAATCCAAACAACCGGAGTTCAAATCCCATCGGAGCAATTTTATAAGCGTGGCCCCACTTATATCAAACATTTATATCCCTGAAAGTCAATTGATTAATTCCTATTTATACAAACATAATGTTTATAAAGGTTCTATATACATACAAAAATGGTGATTCCCCGGGCCGAACAATTTACATTATTATATTCCGCCATTTTTTATGGCAGTGATGAAACGTATATTCGTATGACAACAGACTTATTATGTTATTAGGTATTGCCTAATAACCTTGCATGTACAGAAAGTTACCTCTAATTCGACATTTAGTTAATTGGACAGACCTGTAATGGGATACAAATAATAGGACTTTTTCATCTCTAATTGGATATTTTGTGAAAACATCGAGTTTCGTACCCGAAGTATGGCCCCAGATTGGAAGTCACCACAAGACGTCGACATTGTACCACTATCATTGTGAATGTCCAATTACAGACCAATCACCTCTAATGCGAAGGGATACTAGTTGCAAGTGGAAAATAAATGTGTGTTCATTGCTTATGACATTATAACATAAATGACATAAATAACAACATAATACAGTAATTTAAATTTAATACTTCATGCCGAGGCACCATTCAGTGTCGCTTTGGAGGCGATTTTGGCCTGTAATTGAACATTGGCGATGTGAGTGGTACAGTGTCGACGTCTGGTGGCAACTTTAATGTGGCGCCATTATTTGGTCCCCGAACTCGATGTTTACAAAAATGTCCAATTAAACGTGTCACACTACAGGTCTGTTCAATAATCTAAACGTCGCATTAAATGTAACTTACTGTATATAAACAATATTTATTCCCAGCTGTTTTGAGGTATCTCGCACAAATTGACAATATCATTCAGTTGTCAGTGCAAGTCGGTTCGATTTTTAGAGTGTAGAAAAAGTTCACTGTTTACATAAAAGCAATCTCGAATCGGTCCCACTTTTTTGCTTGAAGTTACTATCCCCTGATGCTAGATTGAATCGAAAAAGTTGAACCGACCTAAGTTGCCAGTTGCCTAATGTGTATGCTCCTATTTGATTACAAATGCTTTCAACATTTTTGACATATTCGTTAAGTTGCTTTCCAACTAAAGGCTGATTAAGACGATGCCAGTCAGCGCTCTAGTTGAAGTATCCAGTGAACAGAGAACAGACACTCTGTTCAAGTTACTTGTACCAGTATCGAACATGTAATTGGCCTCGAACTTGAACAGAGTGTCTGTTCTCTATTCACTGGATACTTCAACTAGAGCGCTGACTGGCATCGTCTAAATCAACCTTAAGGTTGCCTAGTGTGTAGATGGCCTAAGGCCGTCTACACACTAGGCAACCTAAGTTGGAAAGCAACTTAACGAATATGTCAAAAAAGTTTAGAGCATGTGTAATCAAATGGGAGCATACACACTAGGCAACTGGCAACTTAGGTCGGACCAACTTTTTCGATTCAACCTAGCATGTCGAGTCACGCGCGATATATGTTGGCAACTTTTTCGTTCAATTTCTGTTGACATTTTTAATTCTGCGTTCGTTGAGTTTCAATGTTTGTCAGTAGTAATAACAAACAGTGTTTTCAAGATTTGCCCAGTTTATAATAATACGAACGAAACGTAGGCATTTTTTATTTTGATATATAATTTTATATATGGTTTATATTGTATCAGGTGGAACAAACTGAAAGAGGATTTCGAATGGAGAATGACCTATGTTGGGGAGCCAAATTGAGCCGTCAAATTCTCAAACTCCGATAGCTTCATTTCCAGGCCCCAACATCGAAGGGAAAATTTCCTTTCCCCCACATAAGACACAAACTCCGCTACCGTCGGCAAAAACAAAAAGTACACATCCACTCAAATTTCGACGACAATCCAAATGCGTAAACACTCAAAGTGCAATCACATATGCTAACGACATTCCTTCACAAACAAACATATAACATCCGTGTAATTCCATTTCACATTAATTACAATTCACATGTAAAAACTCAATTTATATTTACATATCACAACGTTTAGATTTTACATTATATTTACAGTTACAGGTATTTCACCTCACAAATTACATCTATTAAATTATATGTCACCACTGGCGGACCATCTCGGACTACTTTCGCTCCGCTATTTACAATTTTTGTTGTGCGTTGTTGTTGATGTTGATCCTACTCTGTGTCATATTTCACGATCTCCAATCTACGATGAAGTGATGAATAATTCACCAACGTGACCGCTTCGTTCGTGATGAGATCCCAGAAGGAGAGAACGGCAAATCACATTGTTTTTTCCGTTCTCCTATCGCACATGTGGGATACACAATTCCTGCTGTATATGATCAGCTGATGTAGACCTTGCAGTTCATTGTTCTCCAGCAGGCAGCCGTCTCGATTATGTAATCGTGTGTACCAGCCCTGTATTTGGGGGAGCTGCTACTACTCATAAACAGTCTATGTAGGATCAGCCGAATCGGAAGAGTACAATCAGGTTCTTGACACGATATATGTTGGTCCGGTACCAGTGGGGAGACACATTATTCCAAGCAGACATACATTACCAATGTGACACGTATTCCGGAGCTAGACGCAGTGACTCTTCACACTTGTTCATATTGTGGTCAAGGATTCGTGCGAGCCGGTTACGTTATAAATAATTAATACTCAGAAATAGAGAGAGAATGGAATGACCACTGAGTACAATCCGGGTGATGCTTGAATTGATGTTGCTTTAAACATTGCCGGAATCATAACGGAACACTAGAGAACAATACAACATTACTGTGAGAATTTAGCAGAAATTCGAACTCGTGACCGACGGAATATTGGACATGAATATGTTTACTAGAATGATCCATTTTTTCAATTGTTTTAGATTGATGCGGAACCTAAATAAAGTCTACTGTCGAATGGCAGCGCGTCATTTTTTTTTTCTTTTCCATGCAATCAAAAAAAAATTTTAATGGTGCTGGTTATCTGTTTCATGCAGTTGAGGGTACATATAGTGTATTATAAAACTGCTCGTTTTGATTTCATTGTAGCTTACAAATATTGCGCACATTTTCAATTTGATGTCGTTTGCATAAATTGAGTACTTTTGTTTTCCTCTTTTCGCTAGAGTTAGATAATTCGCTCTTCATATGATTTATTTTGCTATTTGAAGAAATGACATCTCTGCCAGCGATTATACAGTTGACAGATGAAAACTTAACGAATTCATTACGTTTGAGTTGCCTCAATGTGCAGAGCTGAGTTGGAGATCTGATTGGCATCGCCAACAAAGATCGGGTTGCGGTTGCCCAATGTGTAGATGGCCTAACAGTTAATAAATTGCTTAGCTCTTTCGCACCTGATATTTGCAGATACATTTGTTTTTAGTACTACTTTGTTTTTTTAGTACTGATTTGTTTTGTGTTTTGTTTCTATCACCACTTTCATTGTGTGAGTTTGCCGGCAGCAGGAAAAATGTAAACATTTCTTTATGGTTTTCTATATAAACTGATCACAGACTCTTCCTTGGATTGATGGGCGAAAAACGTCACGCAAAGCTTAAATACCACCAGAACTTTTACGGTGCCCACAGAATATATCAACGTACAACGTCATTCCCCCGCTTCAGTGTTTGCGGTGATTTCGGTCTGTTTAGTTTGTCGGAAGTTTTGTCTTCACGCTCTGTGGAATAATGGCCAACGAAATAAACCCAAAAATCGAAAAGTTATTCGAACTGGACCCATACCTCAAGCTGCACGAGAAAGAAATCAGGCGGAGGTAGATTTATAACTTTTATCGTATGTTAAGTAGGAAGCCGCTAAACCACAAGTTTCGAATTTCGTTTATGTAATTTGAGAGTTGATCTCACTTTCACCTGAACTCAGGGCAAAATAAACGGAATTTGTAGACCTCATGCTGGAATTAATTAAATAACGGTGGAGTACGGAATAAAATTAGTAATTTTAAGAATTGTTGAATGACAATGGGAATGAATGTCAACTCAAGGTCATTGCCGGTTAGATAATTGAAAACGGTCGCAATGTTTCACTTTGAACGCGGTTTCCTGGGTGATCAATGATAAGATCAAGTGCTTACTGAGAATGCATGTAACTGTTATCATCTCCTGCAATAAGAAGCATATTTTCATAAAAAGCAACGCGAATGAAAAACAAACCAATAACTAACATAAATGTTTATTTTTAGAAATAATGAGCTGCGCAACTGGATTAACAAACTAAACCAGCTGGAAGGTGGCTTGGACGAGTTCACTCAGGGTTACAAGTACTATGGGCTGCACATCGCGCCTGATAACAGCGTAATTGCACGAGAGTGGGCACCGGGTGCAAGACAGTTATACTTGACCGGTGATTTCAGTAAGTGTTATCTATACCAATGATTTCTTTTATTAGTTTTTTTTGTGTTTATTTCCCGCATCATGTCGTTTTATTCCGTGATCCTTGTTCGATCATATTTGTTGTCGGTATATTGAATTCTACAGCATTATGCAACGTGACTCTCGCATGACGTGTGCCGATGTGAAATATTTTCATACTGAACGGTTGTTGGTTTTTACCTTAATATGACCATTGTCACAATTCTAACGACTTCTTTTAGTACTTTGTTGAGATTTACGAGTTAGCCGATCTGACTTTATTGCTATGCTTCCAGGTTTTAGTTTAACACTTGCAGCGTGATCTCTTTTTCTCTTACGTTCTCGAGTCTCTGTGCATATTGATTTCTAATGAAAGGCACATCGTTTGAGATCCAGTTGTGAGGCAAGAAATAAATATCTGAAATATCTCGCCTTGTTTTTATCCACAACAGACATTACATTTAAGTTGATGTTCGATGTGTGGTTTTGTCGGGTTAGATCTCCATACTTTTCATGGGCTCATCAGAGCAGCACTTCTTCCAAAATTGTTCATTCTTAGATAAACTTACTTGTGTATTTGAATTAAAAATAATTGGTTTGGATTCCTATGTCGAATGATACGCCTTGATTGTATTTTGAGTGGCAAATTTAAGTCAGTCGAAATAACATTCATTGATGAAAAAGAATGTTATTCATCAATGAATAATACTCTGATTGAATCAAATTGAAGTCATTTTACGTTCATTTTTGTGTTTGGACCAAATCATCGCGATATGCTGTTGCTGCCTTAGATACGTGTCGATTTCCTTCAATGTCCAATTCAGGATTGCTTTAAGAACTATACACAGTAGCATGATGCTTCACTAATTTTCGTACTCAGTCGAACCCGAAAAAAAACGCAGTGTCCCAGAATAACTGTATGATAGAACATAAATTGAACTTGTGAAATAAGAAAGTTTTTCAATTTTAATTTAATAACGATTTTAGTTGTGTTTTGTTGTGGCAAACAAGTTGCCCTGTCTAGAATCTGAAGCCCATTTTCAATGAACAATGCCATGGTTCTCCGACTTTTATGAACTGATACGTTATGCTGTTGGAATACCCAATAATCACGGTGGGTTTGGCGCAAAAACTGTAGTTAAAGATTCTGAGCTTCTTCGTTTTACTGTTGACTGTTTATTCGTGTTGATGGAGAAGCTATTTGAGCCAGGCCTCTTTGAGAAAATTCTCCCCTAACTATCAAGATACCATCTACAAAGTTACGAATTGAGGGCTGGGCAAAATATCGTGGAGGTCTCATCGAGTTTGTTATTTCTGGTGAAAATAGGTAATTCCCGGCGTTGTTTTGGCGCTTGAATGATTGAATGTTTATGAGCATGCAGCGTGCTTCATACGAAAGAAGTGAAACTGAGTTCCACTTTGGTTTATCAAGTGCAAATAAAAGAAACTGTTTCTGGTTTGACGTTCTTCGTGTACCATCATATATGGGTCCCACGCTATTTTACAGTATTCAAGAATAGGTCTCACATGCGTAATTTATAATAATTTTATTATGCATGGGTCCTGGAAGTTATGTTTGCGTTTGACAAAACTTGACACACTATTTGCCTGATTCATTACTGAGTTAATCTATCTATATATATAAAAATGGATTTCTGTGTGTCTGTCTGTCTGATTCTTATGCACTCGGAAACTACTGAACCGATACGCATGAAAATTAGTATGTAGGGGTTTTTGGGGCCGGGGAAGGTTTTCGTGATAGTTTGAGACCCCTCCCCCTCTCTAAGAGGGGCTGCTATACAAATTAAACACAAATTTCTACATTACTCGAGAATTAATCAAGCAAATGGAACGAAACTTGGCATATCAATGTTTTAGGGTGCAATAATTGATTCTATGGTGGTTAGACTCTCCACCCCCCTCTCTAAGGGGGGGCTGCCATACAAATGAAACACAAATTTCTGCATTACTCGAGAATTTATCAAGCAAATGAAACCAAATTTGGCATGTGGAGGTTGTTTTTACGGTGGTTAGATACTCCTCCCCCTCTCTAAGGGGAGGCTGCCACAAATTAAGCTCAAATTTCAAATTATTCGGGAATTAATCAAGCAAATGAAACGAAATTTGGCATATGGAGATTTTACGGTGCAATAAATGTTTTTACAGTGGTTAGATACTCCTCCCCCTTCACTAAGGGGGGGGTGTGTGGCCTGCCATACAAATGAAACACAAATTTCGGCATTATTCGAGAATTAATCAAGCAAATGAAACCAAACTTGGCATGTGAAAGTTTTAGGGTGCAATAACTGTTTCTATGGTGGTTAGACTCTCCACCCCCCTCTCTAAGGGTGGGCTGCCATACAAATGAAACACAAATTTCTGCATTACTCGAGAATTAATCAAACAAATGAAACCAAATTTGGCATGAGGAGTTTTTAGGGTGCAATAAATCTTTTTACGGTGGTTAGATACTCTTCCCCCTTCTCTAAGGGGGGCTGCCATACAAACGAAACACAAATTTCTGCATAACTCGAGAACTAATCAAGTACAATTTGGGATGTGAGGGTTTTTGGGTATGAGAAATGTTTCTATGATGGTATGACACTCCTCCTTCCTCTGGAATGGGGAGGGGGGTCCCATAAAAATATTACACATATTTCAACCAAAAATATTCAAACCAAACATGACAATTGAAAATTTTCGGAAAACTCTGAAGAAAAAAGGGAAGATTCGGCAAATTAAATTCCCATATGTTCTACAATTATATAGCGACAAGTGCTGTTAGTCCATTTGATGTTTGCGCTAGCGAAATTGATCTTTGTTCGAAACTGGAAATGGATTTTAATGTGATGAAACGCACTCCTATATCTTCTTCTATCTATACCAATAGAAAATTATCGCCGAATGTGTTGAAAAGAGCAGAGCTCGAAGAAAGGAATTGTCCGATTTAGTGCTGGCTTTATTCTATCATATTTTCTGTATAAAACATTTATTCCATGTAACGGAGAAACATGTTATTTACAAGTGATTGAAAAATCTTGAACGAGAGTTGTGTCTGAAAATAATCTGATATTATGATGTTGAGTTTTGTTAGAAATACTAGGAAATTTATAGTAAAAGATTAATTCAACGGGGTCGATTAGAAGATCAATCAATGAACAGTTCCGCGATTGGACCCATGAACTTGCTCATAGTAAGAAAACGTGAATGTTTGAAGGTATTGATAACAAAAAAACAAATTTTGGGCGGGACGAAGTTTGCTGGGTCAGCTAGTCTATTCTATATACATATATATAAACGGATTTCTGTATGTCTGTCTGTCTGATTCTTATGGACTCGGAAACTACTGAACTGATCGACGTGAAAATTGGTATATAGGGGTTTTAGGGGCCGGGGAAGGTTTTCATGATAGTTTGAGACCCCTCTCCCTCTAAGCCTCTAAGGGGAGGCTGCCATACAAATGAAACAAATTTCTACATTACTCGAGATTTAATCACGCAAATGAAACAAAATTTGGCATGTGGAGGTTTTAGGGTGCAATAAATTATTCTATAGTGGTTAGTTTGAGACCCCTCCTCTCTAAGGGGAGGCTGCCATACAAATGAAACAAATTTCTACATTACTCGAGATTTAATCACGGTAATGAAACAAAACTTGGCATGTGGAAATTTTAGGGTGCAATAAATTATTCTATAGTGGTTAGATACTCCTCCCTCTTCTCTTATAGGGGGGCTGCCATACAAATGAAACCCAAATTTCTGCATCACTCGTGAATTAATCAAGTAAATGAAACGAAATGTAGCATGTGGAGGTTTTAGGTTATTATTCTATAGTGGTTAGTTTGAGACCCCTCCCCTTCTCTAAGGGGGAGCTGCCATACAAATGGAACCAAATTAGGCATATGGAGGTTTTTGGATGCAATAAATGTTTTTCCATGTAACGGAGAAACATGTTATTTGCAAATGGTTGAAAAATCTTGAACGAGAATTGTGTCTGAAAATAATCTGATATTATAATGATGAGTTTTGGTAGCAGTACTAGGAATTTTATAGTAAATGGTAAATTCAACGGGGTCGATTAGAAGATGAATCAATGAACAGTTTTGCGATTGGACCCATGAGCTTGCGCTTAGTAAGAAAACGTGAATGTTTGAAGTTCAAAAACAAATAGCTAGTGTGTTCTATAAATTTGAGTTTAAAGTTCAGGACGACGCCTAGATCTCTAATTATTTCTCATTTTTCTTCACTTTGATTTTTAAGATTTTTAAGACATTATTTAATACATGATTTTTTTCTGCTAAATGTTATAGAATCGCATTTTTAATTCCATTTTAGTTTTAAATTTTTGTTACATGCTTCGATGTCGTATTCATTTCCAACTTCCGCGGAAAGTTTCATGTCGTTGGCATACACAAGTATATTGACACGCTTGGAAACGAAAGAGATGTCATTAACGTACAGAAAAATTAGGACCAAGATGAGAGCCTTGCGGGACTTCTAAAGCGTAAAATTTACTGGTTTTAGAGAGAACTTCGAAAATGAACAATTTATTCACAATTGGTTAGATTGAATTGAATTATAAGATTTGAGCCATTTTAGGAGTCTTAGTTCCATTCTGCTTTTCTGCAGATTGAAGAGTGGTAATGGAATGTCGATGCGGTCAAATGCTTTACTGAAGTCGATGTAAAAAAATAAAAGTCACAAATGTCAACCGATTAGTTGCAGTTGAACGGCCTTTGAAGAAGCCATATTGCTTACACGTTTTCCAATTTATAGCGACATGTTGAAGATGCAATGTAAGGGGAGGGGGAGTTCCTCAGCCAGGTTCTTCAGGAATACGGGTGCTATTCCGTCAGGTTCTGGTTGCTTTGTTTCGTTTATTTTCTTAATTCATGGAATATTTCTTGTTGTGAAAGATATTTGATCGATAGTTCGGATATTCCGATAGAAATGAAAAGTAGCCCCGATCGCGATTTTCTTCGGAAAATGTGGCACAGTAATTGCTACCGTGGCCAAGTGGTTGGCTTCACACATCATCATACCGGGGGTTCTGGCTCGATTCCTGGTCGGGGGATTTTTCGTAAAAGAAATTTCTTCCGACTTGCACTGAGCCCACGCGTATTCTAGAGTTTGCCACTCTAAAATACATTCAAGGCGTGTTATTTGGCATAGGAATCTCAACTAAGTACTACTAAATTACGCAAGTAATACCCACGTTGAGAAGGCAAAAGTTCCACTGAGAACGTTAGTGCCACCCAAGAATAAGAAGGTACAGTAAGTTGCATTTAATTACACATCTAGCTGATTGATGACGTGCAACACGATTAATCGTACATGTTCGCTTCTAATTGGACATTCTTGTAAACATCGAGTTTGAAGAACCCAAATTGAAAGTCGCCACCAGACGTCGACACTGTATCACTGTCTTCGATGATGTATAATTGAAGGCCACACTCGCCTCTAATGCGACGCTGAGTCGTGCCTCGGTGCGTCGAATTAGATGTAATTTACTGTATATACTTCCTGAGAGAAATTTGCAAGAAGATTGCAAACGGTCTGGCCGGGTAAGGAAATAAAAAGTGCCCCCAAACCAAATCACCCGCTCTATGGAAAATATTGTATAGAGTACTAAATAAGAAATTTTGACCATTTTTTCGAACCCCTATGAGGTTCAACATAAGGATCTATAGTAAAAACGTAGATTTCAATGTTTTGCAGGCTATTCTCGATAGCTTTGAGATAAAAATTTGGAAAAAAAATTATAGGAGGTTGTGTTCAAGATACGACCGCATTGTTGACGTAGAACTACGCTGTTATTTTATATAAGTCACTTATTTATACCTTCGGATATAATGCTGTGAAATTTTAGAAACAACTGCTTAGCAAAATAATCTCTGAAATGGTTTATACTCTAGGCAAATATTCCCCTTCATTCTTCTACTTTTCTTTTGTTCACGGAGACTTCAAATCCTACGATTTCCCCTTCGTTGGTCGTCGATAATTTGCTCGTTATTGACAGCTCTCTTCGGGAAAGCACACAAATGGACAGAATAAATGGAAACGCCTAAAGTTTTCATGAATTTTAACAATTTACAAACCAGGGGATTCGAATGTATATCATATTAAACAAATCTTAGGGAATTTCCGATTTCGCCAAAATCCGTTCGCGGCAAAAATAGTTATTAACGTTAACTTTATTTCATAAAAATGTGACCTGTTTTCTGATTTGGCACCCTTAATGAAAGACGTAGTTCTACGTCAAAAACTGAAAGTGCATCTTACGATGGTGTATCGAGATATAGTATCAAAAAAATTAAGTACTAAAAAAATCTTGAAACATTGAATGTTTTCCACGATTTGGAGGTTCACTAGTACTCTTATTCGTATTTAAATGTGTTTCTGCACCTTTTCTAGATATGTGTGATTTTTATGAGAATTTTAACAAAGTGCGGTAGAATTTGAACGAAGTTCCGGTACTTTTGGTCCTGATCATATGCAAGTCGTAAGAATTCAAAAACTGTCCAAAAATGCATTTATCTTTATATGTATATGTGTGCGTAACCTAATCTCTTCTTTATCACATTATGCTTCCAGATAATTGGCAATGGGAAGCCACCCCCTACAAACAGCTACCTTTCGGCAAGTGGGAACTGATCATTCCACCCAACGCGGATGGATCTTGTGTCATTCACCATCACTCGGAGATTAAAGTCATCGTACGGAAACAAGACGGCCAACTGGTGGACCGTTTATCGCCGTGGGCGAAGTATGTGGTCCCTCCCCCGAAAACGATGGGTGTGAACTATCAGCAACGCGTGTGGCACCCACCGGCGCACGAGAAGTACATGTTCCGCCATCAAAGACCGGCCAAGCCGCGTGCTCTGCGCATCTATGAATGTCACGTAGGAATTGCGACCGAAGAGCTTGGCGTTGGCACGTATAGAAATTTTGCTGACAATGTTATACCGCGCATCAAACATCTTGGCTACAACACGATTCAGGTGATGGCAATAATGGAGCATGCTTACTATGCGAGTTTCGGATATCAGGTCACGAGTTTCTTTGCGGCTTCCAGCCGATCGGGCAATCCCGAAGAGCTAAAGTATATGGTTGATAAAGCTCATGAAGCTGGCATCTATGTTCTGTTGGATGTAGTCCATTCACATGCCAGTAAGAACACACAAGATGGTTTGAATCAGTTCGATGGCACCAATGCGTGCTACTTCCACGATGGGGCCCGTGGTGAACATTCTTTGTGGGACAGTCGCTTGTTTAATTATTCTGAGTAAGTTATCGTCTATTTCTGTTTGACTCTAAACTTTTTGAAATATTTGTTTACAGATATGAAGTCTTGCGATTTCTACTGTCGAATTTACGATGGTGGCACGATGAGTATTGTTTTGATGGGTATCGTTTTGACGGGGTCACATCAATGCTGTACCACTCTCGTGGTATAGGAGAGGGTTTCTCTGGGGACTATAATGAGTATTTCGGTCTCAATGTTGACACTGAGGCGCTAATTTACTTAGCCATAGCAAATGAGTTTTTACACAAGATGGATCCGAATATAATCACTATCGCGGAAGACGTCAGCGGTATGCCAACATTGTGTCGTCCCTGCGAGGAAGGTGGGGTGGGATTCGATTATCGTCTTGGAATGGCCATACCGGACAAGTGGATCGAGGTTCTCAAGACAAAAGCTGACGAAGATTGGAACATTGGTAATATTGTACACACTTTGACCAATCGCCGATGGAAGGAGGGCACCGTTGCCTATGCCGAATCGCACGATCAAGCATTGGTTGGTGACAAAACGATCGCTTTCTGGTTGATGGATAAGGAGATGTATACGCACATGTCTACAATGTCAGAGCCAAACTTGATTATCGATCGTGGAATAGCGTTGCACAAAATGATACGGTTGATAACACACGGTTTGGGAGGTGAGGCATATTTGAATTTTATTGGCAATGAATTTGGCCATCCTGAGTGGTTAGATTTCCCAAGGGTTGGAAATAACGAATCTTTCCATTATGCGCGTCGTCAATGGCATTTGGTTGATGATCAAATGTTAAAGTATCGATTCCTTAATGAATTCGATCGCGCCATGCACCATACTGAAGAAAAATTCCACTGGTTGGATTGCCTCCCAGGATACGTGAGCTGGAAACACGAAGATGATAAAGTGATCGCATTCGAACGGAACAATTTATTGTTTGTGTTCAACTTCCACTCCTCGAAAAGTTTCACCGATTATCGCATTGGAGTGGATCTAGCTGGCAAGTACAAAGTAGTGCTCTGCAGTGACGATAAGGAGTTTGGTGGGTACGATAGAATCGACAAGAATACTGAGCATCTTACATTCCCGGAGGGTTGGGCTGGTCGGAAAAATTATTTGCAGCTATATATTCCGACGCGAGTGGCTATGATATTAGCAGTGCATTAAATGTTCTAGCTGCTGATGAACTGAAAATCTGCCTCATGAAATGGTAATAAAGTTCGCAACCTCCCGTGGGGGTATGCTTTAGAAGGCTTGTGAAAGGGGGATTATATTGCTGGTTATTCTATTATTCTGTGTTTAGGAAAGATGTATTTTTATCAAACATGTTAAAAAAATTGAAATAATAAAAATAAATAAACGTAGGTCAAGTCATAGTTGTTTAATTCAAATTAACATATCGAAATACCGTGATGTGCCCTTATTCCATTCATCTAAGAGAATATATAACGATTGAATACTCTAAAAATTATTGATTGGACGTATATGATGCTCTTAAATGGTCGTGTGGTGTCATACCAGCCGGGTGCTATGATTGGTGGAAGGTCGTTAGGAAAACCTCTAGCAGCACTGTCAGTGAGGAACCCGATTCAGTGCAAAACAAAGGGAAAATGTCAGTGGGGAACTCGATATGTTGGCTTCTATCAGTTCAATAGGGGTTCTATTTGGACGTCACCTACCCCTTGTCAGGAGCGATGAGATCGCACAGCTTTATCAGAATTTCAGCACGGAGAGAAAAGGAAGAAGAAAGAAGTACGTTGAAGCGTGGAGGTAAAAATATTGAGCAGATAAAAGTAGATTTTATATCAGTGGTAAAGGTAGGTGTTAAGTCAGACATTTTCAAGATTTCGAGAAAACCGAACTTGAAGTTAAGGGGTTCTTGTGATCATTCAAAACAATCTCGATTCCTGCTGTTGACGTTGTTTTCCAAATCTGATAATTGTGGTATGTAGCTGACGAAATGCTCAACCTAATGTAATTAATATATCGAAATTTTTAATTTTCCGAGAGGACCACTTACATCTTCTTGTTCTTCTTGAATTGCGTTAACGTTCCCTGTGGAACCTTTGGCGTCTCACCGTATGCATTAACTAACGTCATTCATTAACACTCCTATACTCGCGCATTGGTCTGTCAGACCGAGAAATCAATAATTCGTTCATTTCTCAGAAAATATCAGCACTTCGACTTTGCGTTTCTCTCTAGCTTCGTTATTCGTCGTTCGTCATCGTTTAGCGTATCGCATGTGTTGGTACAAAGGGGACATATGTCACTTTTTTAACACTTACGGTCTGACACACCGACGCGAGTATAGGAGTAACTTTTTTGGACAAGTGCCTTTTTTCATATTCTAAAATATTGTTGAATGAAATGTTTAAACTAATGTTAGTGACGTGGAATATTTATTAAATATAATGCATAAGATCATTACCGGTCTATTCTTATTTGATTTCAGTCCCTTTTGTAACAGGATTGAACGGATCCATATATTAACTATTCGTCGATATATTCGTCGCTAGATTCACGTTCAAAAGCAAAATATAAATGTTTGACTTTCGTAGAGTTATTCGCTAAATATAAAGGGCATACATATACACACTTGTGACTGAATTTCACTTGTGGAAGAATTGTAAACAGTAAACTATAAACTAATCGGTATCTTATGGTAATGTTTAACAGTTACATTTTCGGGGATATTTTTTTTTATAATCGACAAGAAAACAAGAAAAAGAAAAGGAAGTTTCTAGAAATCCTTTTATATCATTTTTTATGCCCAATCTAAAAAAAGGCATTAATTCTTAGTTTACCAAGAAAACAGAGACAAAGAATATTAGAAATATGCAAATTTTATATTCCAGAACATTTATCATCTGTTGATTACCTAGAAGGTCGTTATACATTCTTCTCTTCGATAAAAGACCCGAAAAACACGCAACAACTGCATGAAATGTAAAAAATATGTTCGTTTCGAGCATGCAGTTATGCTATGTTCTGATTCTTACTCCAATGAAACCACAATCGATTAATACGTTTTTATGTTATTTTATAGCTCTCTATATTTCCATGAATTATATTCAGTTGCTTACTTTTAATTAATAACAGTGAAAAATTCGAATTTCGTTATTTGTGTTGGAGTATCAAAAATTACTCTATTTTGATGAGGCTGAATTAGATGACTATTAAAACATAATAAAGACAAAGAAAAAAAAGTTTTGGAGTTTTTTCATTCCATCATACCCTCTTCTTCAAATAAATGCCATTAAAGCCTGAAAAATGCACGATGGCAACATTACAGAGAAGTTCAATTTTCGGTCTGTGACACCGTGCGCGAGTATACGTGTTACGATTTTGCGCGCGAGTACAGGAGAGTTAATACTTAGTTGAGATTCTTAAGCCAAATAACACGCCTTGAATGTATTCCGAGATGCAAGCTCTAGAATACGCGTGACCACAGTGCAAGTCGAAGGAAATTTCTCTGACGAAAAATCCCCCGGCCAGAACGGGAATCGAACACCCGGCATGATAATGAGAGACGATAACCACTCGGCCACGGGTGCACACATTTTTACTATCCATTATATCATATTTGTTCATCTATCTTTTAACGATAAAACTAAAATTGAACTGAATCATATCATCATAACTAGAATAGTTGCAAGCTGATGAGATGAAGGGATACGAAAAAGTTGTGTCATGGTGTACACGATTCCAGCTCTTCTGATTATCAGAAACAAAAAATTCGAATAGATTTTGAATCAGTAAATATTCCGATATCGCATGAACCTCGGATAAGTCAAAAACATCACGCTGCTATGACGTTTCGGAAAGAGAAACGGACGACTGTCGTCTGGCAATACGAACCTGCGCTCGGATCTTTGGAATGCGTTGGCTGATTCTTCTTCTGTAGGAGCATTGTACCACTGCGACCATTAGTTTGATCCAGTGCACTCCAGTTTGTTATGTATGCAGTGTCAGTTCGTTCTATCACTCAGGGAATAAGTGATAGTCGCACCAGGACTTGGCATATCTCCCCACGAAGGTATGATTTCCTTTATGAAGTTCCTTACCTGTTTTGGTTCAGCAGACCAAATCTCGTTAGGCATAAGAATGCCCATTCCAAGAATTCGCAGTCTTCGCTGAATTAGTGTACTGCATTGACACAGTAAATGTTCCGAAGTCTCAGTTTCGAAATTGCAAAAACGACAGTTATCATCTGCCAGTTTTCCGATTTTTTTTAATGTGATACCTGCTCGGACAGTAGACCGTATAATGTACTCAAATCTGCCTTATTCAAGCTGAGTAGGTTGCACGTTATTCTGTTACAAGGTGTAATGAATAATTTGGATTGTTTTGGTGTTGATAGAGCCCTCCAGTTGGCTTCAATCATTGATATTTCCCAGGTTTTGAGCTCAGCTTTCATGCATGATGTAGATAATCCACAAATGGCTCCGGCGCAACGAATTTAGTTGAAGATCCTAATCTTGCTAAGAGATCGGCTCTTTCATTACCTTCTATACCGCAGTGACCAGGCACCCAGTGTAGGTTAACTTCGTTAGTAGTAGCTAGTGTTTCATCTGTTTTGCTTGATACTCAACTGACTGATACGTGTTCACGATTTTCGTAGTGTCATCCAAAATTAAATGAGCTTTCTCCAAGAGTTTACGACGTAGATCTTCAGGAACATTCTGGATCATTTTATCAATTATAGCAATCTGACGGTATTCTAGTGCGGTCTGGCCATATGAACATTTCTCTGCTCTTTGTTAGGCATGAAGCATAAACTTCTCAATAGGTTCTTCACTTCCTGGGGTCATCGACCAGAATTGATATCTTTCAAAGCCTTCGTGTTGTTTTGGGGAAAATTGAACTGTAAGCTTCTCTTCCATTCTCTGATAAGGATCCAATCCATCTGACCTGTCGATATCGGCATGTGATATTCCATAGATCCCTGATTGAAATTCGGTACAGTTTATAGCTAACATTTGTGCTTTCTAATTGTGGTCATGCAGAATGTTTGTTGCAACCAGGGTTGCCAACTGTTATTTTCAAAAACCAGGGAAAATGAAAATAAAAATCAGGATAGGTCATTTTGGTATGTCCGGAATGTTTGTGCCGTTTTTTAGGAGAACAAAGGCATCATTTTTTAGACAGACATACATTTATTCAATTTTATGTGCTCAGTTATGTTCCACAATCTTTCGCCATGTTTCATACAGCTTTAAAATTCTATCTTACCAGATCATGTTCACTTTCTCGTCGAAAACTGTTCAAGATATTTTTTATGCTATCCAAAGAATCGAAGTTCTTGCCCTTGAATGAATTTTGTAGAAACCTCAACCTGTGATAATCTGAGGGTGTAATAACCGGTTGGTTTGAGAGCTGATGATATAGAATTTCCTATTGTGATTCCAATATATTTTATTGTGTCATTTATCGAGACATGCAGTTTGGCGTTGGCCTGATGAAAAGGTGACGTCTATCACGTAGACGATTTGTTTCAAAATGGCATTTTCGTTACATTTATAAATCGAGCCGCAAATTGAAATACAATACATTGAAGGCATTTCATTCAAATTTTGTGCAACACACATATGGTCTCGAAATACGTAAACAAGCTTCAGCAGATGCTCAGCAATGATTTAGATATCTGTATTGAATTTGCTAATTCATTTGGCGTATACTAAGGATTGCTCTTGATTAACGTCTCGATTTATTCATCATCAACGGCGGCCGAATTTGCTGCGAAAACATAAGGGAACCTTTCCATTATTTCCGTACCCCGTCTATTATTAATCTTCGTTTTATTACTTTTATTACTTTGTTTAATACCTCAGCAAACTTTCACTTGTCCTTTTTTAGGCATTTCCTTGACACAACATCTCGCAAAAATATTCTCAATTTTCATTCATTCAATTGGCGTAGACGGTTTCATTTTCTGTCATTGTAAGCGAAAAACATAATGGATTTTCAGATGGATTAAACGCACTACGTTTTTTAAGCATTCAAATAAATGTTATTATGTAATAATAAATGATAATCGAGAGAAAGAGCAATCAGTATACGAGGGAGAACCAGAGAGTTTTTTCTGTAGGCTATTCTGACAGCTCTCATTTCCAATCAGTAATTTTTTGACAGAAATTCCGGTATACATCATACGGATCCTTTTCATTGTGATAAAATAAAAAAAACTAAAAAATCTGGAAAAATCAGGATCATTTTAGAAAAATCAGACAAAATCGAGTGTTTGTCAGGATGTCAGGATACGAGCCAAAAAGTCTGAGAAATCCTGAAAAATCAGGAAGGTTGGCATCTCTGGTTATAACTCTAACGTTTTCAAACCACCTAATCCATCCAGTCCATGCTTTTATAACTTCTGATGCAGGTAAATGTGAAAACTCAATCTGAGGTATGTTGTACGATGCTAGGTCTCACAAACAAGTATGTAACATTTTATAGACACAGATAATTTAATCCCACCACAGGGAATTCTACACATGAAATTTAATCTCAACCCAGAGAATTCAATCCCAGTACAGGGAATTCAATCCCGGAACAGGGAATTTAATCCCTACCCAGGGAATTTAATCCCAACCCAGGGAATTTAATCCCAACACATTGAATTGATTCCCAAACCAGAGAATTCAATCCCGACACAGGGAAATTAATCCCGACCCAGGGAATTTAATCACGGCCCAGGGAATTCAATCCCGATCCAATCCCAACCCAGGGAATTTAATCTTCACCCAAAGAAATTTAATCCCAATCCAGGGAATTAAATCCCAACACAAGGAATCCAATCCCGACACAGGGAATCTAATACCGTCACAGAGAATTTAATCCCGACCCAGGAAATTTAATCCCAAACCAGGGAATTTAATTCCGACACAACGAATATCTATCAATAAAACTGGTCAATTTTTTAGCACTCTGAATATCGCTGCCTTCATCTAACGTACATGTATGACGAGCGGAATTTAGTTAAATATAATCAAGACAACCTCACATACCCTCACCCAAAAACCTCTCTTTATTTGTTTAAAACGATCCCTTTTTTGCATTTCTGAATGAATTTCGATCAGCCACGATAGTCGAGTTTTCGCCATGTACATCGTTAATTGTTTCAAAACGGTTGTATACATATCTTATCTACAATTTCTCCCGAGTACCGTCTGTTGCTTTGTTGGTATTGGTTTCGTCATTATATTGAACCAACAGATATGAAAAGCTGTCGCTCAAGCTGTTACAGTTGTATATTATAATCTTCATCACTGTCCCTGAGCAACAATAGATCAATAGATCAATCAATCCAATAAGATTGCACACCACACTGTAGCATACTCACACGCATACGCACTCTATCTGCTATCTGGCTGATTGAAAAGAATATGGTGGATTCGACGCTATCTTTTCATTTCGCTGTTTTATCCTACATCCGAATTAATTCCACTGAAAATCCATAAAGCACTACATCATCGCAGTGCACAACCTCAATATATTCAGTTTCTCTCTTGGGTCATTTTTATTGCTGCACAGAGTCGCTTTGATCCTTCTTTAGCATCCGAAATTTCACTGTAGTGTAGGCTATTCCGAATAAAGCGTACCTGGAGTATAAATAACTTTGACTTTCGAATTGAATTGACCTGATGATGAAAGAACCTTGATTGTAGGAGGACGGAAAAAATGTGATGACAGACAAGTGTTCGAGAGTGCGAGGACGCGTATAACGAGTGAGCTAAATAAGTGAATAAAAACGAGTGGATTCAAGGAGCTAAATGAGACGCTTGAGACCCGGACGAACAGTAATCCAGAAAAGCAGTACAAATGAAACACAAATTTCTATATTACTCGACTAATCAACTCGAACTAATCAAGAGAAGCAAACCAAACTTGGCATATAGAGATTTTAAGGGGCGATAAATGTGGTTATGGTGGTTTGACACTTCTTTCCCCTCTCTAAGGAGGGGGGAGGGTGCTGAACAACTCGAGAACTATTCAAACAAATGGATTAAACTTAGCATATAGAGGTTTTAGGGATCGGCTTCCATACAAATGAAACACAAATTTCTGCATAACTCGTGAACTAATCAAGCAAATTGAGTCATAATTGGCCTTTAGAGGTTTTAGGGGGCACGAAACGTTTCTATGGTGAATCGACAGTTTTCCTCCCTCTCTAAGGAGGGCTGCCATACAAATGAAACACAAATTTCTGCATAACTCGAAAACTAATCAATCAAATAGAGCCAAATTTGGCATGTGAAGGATTTAGGGGGCACCTCTATAAGAAGGTGTTGCCATACAAATGAAGCATAAATTTGTGCATAACACAAGCAAATATAGCCAAATTTGGCATGTAGAGGTTTTAAGGTGCAAAAAATGTTTCTATGGTGGTTTGGCCCTTCTCTCTAAAAAGAGGAGGGGGGGGGGTGAATAATTCCAGAACTAATCAAGCAAATAAATCAAACTTGGCATATAGAGGTTTTAGAGATAGATAACGTTTCTATGGTGGATCGACACTCCTCCCTCCTCTATAAGGGGAGGTTATCTTACAAATGAAACACAAATTTCTGAATAACTCGAAAACTTATCAATCAAATGGAGCCAAATTTGGCATGTGAAGGTTTATGAATACGAGAAATGTTTCTATTGTGGTATGACACCCCTCCCTCCTCTGAAATGGAGAGGGGGAGGTTTTTTTATTTCTTATATCATATTTTCTGTATCAAACATTTATTCCCTGTAACAGAGAAACATGTTACTCGCAAGTGGTTGGAAAATCTTGAACGAGAATTGTGTCCGAAAATTAATCTGATATTATAATGACGAGTTTTGGTAGAAGTACTAGGTATTCTATAGTAAAAGGTAATTTTAAAAGGTAGATTGAAAAATCAATCAATGAACAGTTCAGCGATTGAACCCTTGAACGTGCGCTTAGCAAGAAAACGTGAATGTGATAACGAAAAATAAATTTTGGGCGGGACGAAGTACCGAATAAAACGATAAACGAGCTTTCTGAGCCGACTTCAAACCGTTTTTAACTCGTCGCCACTTGTGCTGACAACCGATTCGCACGCAGGTATAGAATAGAATGATCAGCAATGCTCGGTCTTCAGACCAAGTGAGTTGTGTTTACAAACACTACCATAACTGAGAATGCGGTCGTCTACCTTTGTGGTAGACGACCGCATTCTCAGTTATGGTAGTTAACTTTGTGTTCATTGTTATGGCCGAACCAGGTTAGATACCGCATCACTAAAATGTCTCTAATTCGGTGAATAATAGGATTTTGGATAAGTCCTTTTTACGGTATATTCCTGAATGCCTAAGCTACAGAAATATGAAAGAAAAATATAATGATTTTTTTTTCAAATTTCTAGACTAGAATAGCCTTAAGCGTTTCTGAAACGTTCCCAAAGAAAAATATCAGGAACGCAAACCAACACAAAATAATACTCTAAAGATATGCAACAAGCAAACCGAACAACTCGAAATATTCTGACAGTTGCATCGATAGCTATTACTCGGTCGACGCTATCGACTTGCTCGGTAACTACAAGGAAAGGGTTGTGAAGACGGGCCCCTAAATAAAAGTTGATTTTTTCGATGAATTTTACAAAAAGTATAGAGCTGTCTCACAACAAATTGATATTCTAAGTCTTTTAATAATAAAATTTGTTTTTGAGGTAGACATTTTTGCAAAATGAATACGTCCGGCATCCTTGAAAAACTAAGAATGAGTCCGGAATGACGTACACTTGAAGGGAAAGATGGACACTAACTGAAAGCAAATCAAACTGAATTTTGAAATTCAAGTTGATGTACTCAATAAATGGAGGATTTCATTCTTCTTCTTCAATGGCACTAACGTTCCTAGAGGAACTTCGCCGTCTCAACGTAGTATTACTTGCGTCATTTTTATTAGTACTTAGTTGAGATTTCTATGCCAAATAACACGCCTTGAATGCATTCTGAGTGGCAAGCTCTAGAATACGCGTGATCACAGTGCAAGTCGGAGGAAATTTCTTTGACGAAAAATTCCCCCGACCAGAACGGGAATCGAACCCGAACACCCGGCATGTTAGTTATGACGCTAACCACTCGGCCACGGGAGCACAGGATTTCATATAGGCCTTAAAAATGATTGAACAAAAGGCTTGACTAAAATCAACTAGAATGGCCACGTAATTTTTTCAAATCTAAAATAGCTTCCGGCTTCCAGAATGACAGATTCGGATTACGTTTTAAAAACCGCCATCTGAGCTGGTATTTCAGCCATCTGAGCCAACTGAGTTGGTTCATTGAACAAATGCTTCAGTCAGTTTTTTTCCACCAGTTCGAAAGTCAAAACGTAATGTAACGCTTGTTCCTACCGCTAACTGAAAATTGTCGACGAATGAATTTTGTGCACGACGCCTTAGAACCTATTTCATTCGATGGTTCGTCCATAACTTATGGTTGCTCTTGCATACGCAGTTAGTTAAGATAATGAAGAAAAAGATAATCAATTTGTTTTCAAAACAAAATGTTCGTCTTTCCCTTCGACGGAGTGTCCGGCCAGCTAGGTGTACAAATTAAGTGTCGAAGGTATTGATGCACTGTTTTGCAAGTTTAAACATCATTAAAATTTAAATACCTAGGTGTCCATCTTTCCCACCCTGTTCGTCTTGAGTTCTTGATCGGAAAGTGTACAAGAGACGATCAACTGAAATCTCACGACACTCGTCGAGGGATTTCTAATTCTCTATTGCACTGACCGCAGTAAGTAGCTGACTCAGTCTCGTGTCGGTTTTATTTTGCTGTCGTTTCCCGCCCGATAAACAGCAGGAAAATGGATGCAAATAATTAATTTTATTGCCAGCAGATTTGGGCGAATCTCATCCCGCCCAAAATCGTTTTTTAGATTCCAATAATTCTGAACATAATAAATTTTATAATAATAATCCAATTAGTGATTTCACAAAACACTTTTCGAATTCAATGGAATTTAAGATCCTTTTTTATTTTGTAGATAAAACGGATCACATATTTGATTAATTCAATTCTGTGTGGCTACGTTTTTAGTTGCAAATAAATGTAATGAATTAGTATGGACATATGTTATTCATATATCGTGGACTTCCGATATATGTGGCAATAGATTTATTGAACGATTGTTTTTTTTTGTCATATCCCTTCAAACTTGTTGCATCTCTTGAGTGTACATACTGCTTTGTCCGCAGATTTGTTTGGTTGAATCTGGTTAATTTCAGGTATTCAATCTCCATTTTGTCGAATAAATACTGTTGGAACAATCGGTATCGCAGAAAATGATTATTAACATTCTACCTAATCATAAAACGGTATGCGAAGAATTTAAGTGAACTGACGGCATTGGAATATATGCTTTGTGAGGACCACACAATTATTATTAGAGCGGATAAACGTCCGACTGGAAGTCATGAACATCAATTTAATATTCCCAAGATAAATGTATCCTTTGAAGGTCGTTAATATTACTAAAGATGATCGGATGGAATATATTCCAATGTCGTCTGGAATAACCGAACCAACACCTTATGATCGTGATGTTGTTTTTGCTATTGTTCTGATGTTTCACAACACGGTACTCTATTGATTATTCGCCGAAAATGGATAAAAAGACGGGTGGGTAATGCCGGGGACATAACGGGAGAGACGTAGAACTACACCAAGGGGTGTCCATTATTCGAATATCATGGAGCACGGATCCTACAATGATCAACGTTTCATGTACAAAATTACAGAAAAAAATCAAAGGGTAAAATAAAATCTCAACACTCAGCAAACACTCAAACGTTTAGATTCAAATACCAAAAAGTCAAAATTTGTCGTGCGGTGCAAATGTTGTAGGGGTTATTGTTCAGCCGGCAATGAACACACACTTGATGGCAAGCATATGGTAATAGGAATTTACCGTCTGGTATCGTGATATAATTGGGCTTTGCACTCCTCATGAATAACTGTGTTCTACTAGTCAAGCCCTTCATTTGATACCCATGTTGATGGGGTTTAGAGAAAATATGTAATCCGCCATTTTGTGGTGGCGGCCATTTTGGATTTGCATTTTTCATAAATAACTACTAGTCAATTCCTTTCATTTGATACCCATATTGATGGGGCTTTAAGAAAATATGTAATCCGCCAGTTTTATAATGACTGCAGAGATAAAGATGTGTTCCAAATTTCAGATCAACCGGTCAACAGGAAAGGTGTCAAATTTCAATTAATGTGGTACATCGCCATAGACAAACATGTTACATATAAACATACAAATATGTCACAGCTAAATAAAACCGTTTCAAAACTCCAGCATTCTATCAAATCGAGCGCGATTAGCCACACACTCCGATAGGCTCTCCTGCTCCACATCCCATTGAAACTCCTGTCTTTCACTCTTGCGGTATCGCACCGCATACATCCCCGGCAAACGCAGCGATATCTCTTATGCTGAAAATCAATTTCAAGATAGCGTCTTTCCTGCTTGGCGTCCGATGATAGAATGTGGCCAAGCCCCACCATCGCTCACTTTATATAGCCATAAGTTAACGTTGTAGCAATAATCTCTTTTTCGTCTCCCTCCTGCATCTTGTCCATACGTTTCGCCCGTACCCGTGGTTGCTTGTAATGAATAGCTGTTTGCTGCGGGAGCGCAGACAAAATGTATGGGAAAGTAGGGAATTCTTTCTTCCAATTTTTCATCAATTTGAATTTTATATGAGCTGAAAAACCGTAGTGTATAGCATATAAACAATTGCTGAGGATATTTCTTATAAATGTGTGTATTTGGAACCGGAATCCATTCATTAATTGAGGAGGTATTAGCGTTCAAAAACTGAGCACTTTTTCACACCGAAACATTGAAATGGGCCTCTATATTGAAAGGTTAGACGTAGTCCTACGTCAAAAAATCTCCTTGAGGTTAGCCTACGGTTTTAGTAGCAGTGCAATTTGGTGAGCCAGTCTCAGGATAAGAAAACATTTTAAAATAAAGCTTAATTTTTTTTAATGAATCAGTAGTAAAACAAAACGTCAAAAAAATTCTCAGCTTTGTGATAGCAGATAATCATTACCCATTTGAGTTCTATGAGTATTCCCCCCACAAATTGTGGATAGTCTATCTGCATACAAATTATGTAGAGTTCCACAATCCTAAAATTTTATATTTTATGATTTTATTTTTTATATTTACGTGCTTACACAAAATACACATGTTGACATATTTGCGCTAATTTATGTTTTTGATTAATTCAAGGTAATTAAGGTCTTTTCTAGCCACAAGTTTACTCGGGCCCGAAAGGAGTGTTCTGTATTTGGGCTGGCGGAAAAATATATCTCGCAAGACCACGTGTTCGATATCGTAATAGCCTTGGCCAATACTCATTTACATTAACTCATAAAATTAGTGATTTAAGGGGGATTATTGTTTATAGTCTTTTGTAGATAAATTTAAACACAATCTGAGAAATCCTCTGTGGAACATTAAACATTAATGCCGTCCTATCTGCTTTAGCGCATTTTTTCCACACACAGTTTCATCGAAGTAAACGCGCTCGGAGAGGAAAATTGAACACCCGGACGTGAGAGCGAGAATCGTAAAGCGTACGTCATAGAGATACTCAGTCCCATGGAGCAAATTCTTGTTAGGAGTTGTAAACAAGCCAGCTCAGTAGCGTTAGGAAACGTTGCATTTTGATAGTTGACTGAGTTGGTTGGTGACTGGCGATGTTTTATTTGATGTTGTTTGGATTGAGTTATCTGACCCCTGAGGACTACACAGTTGAGTGCGATGTCGTCCTCTGCATTTGCAATAATTGCGTTCTGATGGACATTCCTTTGGAACATGAGCTCGACGTAGGCAATTACAGCAAAGTTGATTACGTCGAATGGATAGTTCTTTCTCTTTAGAGGACATTTAAAAAAATAGATAGAGTGCTAAACAGAAACGTGATTTCTCTATTGTTGATTGGAGGCTCTTTCCGCTAACTTGTTGTACTTCGATCCGACGTGACATGAATTTAACAATCTCATCGAAGGTGACATTTTCAATAGTTTCTGAAGAAATTCAAGTACATTCATTGCATTAAAGCTATTTGTTGCGCATTGGTTCGCTGTAGACGGAAGTACCTCCCAGATCTTCCGCTTCGTTCCCTGGATTTGATGGATTCTTGATTTCCCACCATATATACTCAATAGTGTTCAGGTTCGGTGATTTCGGAGGTGTTTTGAGTTGATTGGGACATAATAGAGCAGTCATTATGCTGTTGAAAGTAGTAATCACGAGGGAGACCGAATTTTTGATCGGGAGACTGCAGGTTACGTTTCAGGAAGATCAATTAAGCCATCTTGTCCGTCGCCGATTCGATAAACACCATGGTTCCAGTTCCAGAAGCCGCCAATGCATCATCTGACTACCGCCGCCGTGTTTTACTGTGATACGCTGAACCTGTAGCACCGATCCTGGTTTCCTCCACGCCATCTGTCTTCCATGAGCTTGTTCCAGAATTCCTTGGGTCTGTTTACATATGCCTTAGCAAAATGTAATCTTTTTTCATATTCACCTTTGAGATGAAATACTTCTCACGGCCAATACGACCTCTCAGATTTGTCCTGTATGCTGCTCTTCGGACAGTGTCTGCGCTGACAGGTCTTCCAATGAGGCCGGCTACTTCGGTAGTCAATTTAGGAATGTTTGTTTTAGGGTTCTTTCGCAATGTTCGAACAATTACTCGTTCATCATCAGAAGATAGTATCCGTTTGCGTTCTCTACCGGAAGATTTTCCATGGTTCCTTCGTATTTCCACTTGTTTATGATTTTCTTTACTGTAGAGTGGATTCTTCGGACAGCAGCTGCTATTTCCTGCAATGTCTTCCCACGACAATTCATACTTATTATCATAGTACAGTAGAACCTCCATTATCCGCGGTGCGGTTTATCCGCGAAAGCGAGTTCCATAGTAATTCAATGAACCTACCCTAAATTTGACAATGAGTGGTAGGTTTTTGTTCTCTTGTTTTGGTCATGACTTTCACATTATTTGACAAATGGTGTACACGACCTTACAGATAGATAGTTCTATGATTCCTGTTCAATGATAAAACATTGTTTTCATACTGAAATATCTGTTTTTTTGTGTTTGCACCTCATTTTTAGTCATTTGTTGTGTTATCCGCAATTTTCGTGATCCGCGGTGAGCTAGCCCGACTATTCCGCGGATAATCGGGGTTCTACTGTACGTGTAACAATATCTATATCTTTCCTCTAACTTGCCATTTTGATGAAAAAATTCAAACATTAATAAAAAACAAAAAACCAACACTGCCCAAGCAATGGTTGCGTGTTTACACCAATCACTGATGAAGAGAAGTACGCTAATACGGAAAGAAACTCACTTACAAGACTAATTTGTTCGGATAAAATTAGGATGTACACTCAATTTTGCGATGCCTAGAATAGAGATTGTTTTAAATTTTTAGGAATAAACAATTAGCGGAAAACTTTTCTCGGAATTTTATTGCACGTACAGCTAGTTAAATGTGTGAGTAATAAATATGCATAAAAAGAATCAATGTATTCAAAATATGTCGTACCAAATAAATGAAAAGTATCGTCAAGTAGCATTTGTACACTCAATTTTGCGATAGACTGTATGGATACTTCACGGTACTACTAATAAAAATGACGCAAGTAATACCTACGTTGAGAGGGCTAAAGTTCCCGTGGGACACTAGCAGCCATCAAGATGGTGAGGGAGCGGATTCGTCGAAAAATGAACCGCTCGATCCGGAAGACCGCAGCTTTCCTGGTATGTCGATTGGGATTGCACACACCATCATGACGAAGGACGAAGGTTTGTATCGTACAAGAAACGCAAGGTTCACGGGGCAACGAAAGCTACAACGAAGATGCTGGACAGAGCCAAACTGATACTTTCGCGGCACGCAAGTCAGCAGTTCGTATTTTCTGATGAGAAATTCTTTGTCTTGCACAATGTCTAAAATGATCGGCTGTGGGCAACGACATTGGTCAGCATCCTCCGACCCACATAAACATCCCCGCGGTTTCAAAGCGTCAATGAAGATTTGGGGAGCCGTATCCAATGTCGAATATCGTCCAAGCGTGGAGTCTGGAGAATTTGACTGAGACTTTGTGCCGTCCCAGCTACCCGGATCTTAAACCCCTCGACTTTTATGTACGGTCGTACATGCTGGTCAAGCAGAGCGAACATAAAGTGAGCACTATGGACCAATTTAAGAAACTCATTTTCAAAATCTGGAACGAGATGCCGATGAACAGGTGCGTGCCGCATGTGATTCTTTTGATAATTTCGCAGAACCTAATACACATGAATTATTCAAATGATATCACAAACAGCTTCCGTAAAATAATACAAATGCTTTTAAAGAATGCGTGGTAAATACTAATGTGTATAGTCTGTCTCAATTTTGCAACAGAAATTGTACAAAATCGCTATGTGTCTAAGTATGTGCAACATTACTGAGAATGTCTCTAGCTCCCACGGACAGACATCGTGGTGAAACTTCTAACCGATATTGGTTTTTGAATAAAACTACTAAATGAAGGATACTCTTTTAGAATCATGAATAAATGTCCATTATTATTGTGTGTAAGATGACTGCAATGTGGTAAACTCCGTTCTAAAAGTTGATGAGAAAACAAGGCAATGACTACCCTGTATAAATCTAAATCTAAAAATGATTCCCGTTGATTTGCGTTGACTTCCAATGTCCGAGCCCTAGGCATCACTCTTTCTATCTCAAATTGCATTTCTGTATCAGATTTCTTTGTATTTCGGAAATCTGCGATGTGCCTTATAGGCTCTGGTCATCAGCGGATTTTATGGAAGTGAGATAGGTCGAGTGAAAGAATGAAAGTGCGTGGCGAATTGCCCTTCGGGGCGTTATAGCCTTTCAATTTGGTATGGAAGATACTGTTCGTTCTGCAGCAGCTGTCATTAATTATTTGTCGTTTTCAGATGAATCATCAATTTCATTTCCATCGGTTTTATCTTCGCTGAATTCTGTTCCATACATCTTAGTTTTCCTACGAATATCGTAAAACGCAAATTCAGTCATTGCTAGAGGAAAAAATCCAAATTTTAGAATTACCAGTCACTGAGAACTTTCTCTGATGCTTGTTGCAGAATTCGGAATGCGTCGTCAATGTCTTTGTTGGTGAGGAGGCGGTTAACTGTTATTCTAATGCTAGGCCGGGGGCAATGTTGCTCCAAGTCTTCCAGGTATTTCGCAGTAATAATTGCCAGGCCATTGTTGATGCACTGATAGTACAAAAAGTTTTCAAATTTATGTTAACCATTCGTCATTAGCAAAACCTACCTCTAATGAAATTTCGTTCAGTAGTTTACTTTCAAAACCACGATACGTTTTTTTATTCCTCATGTATAAATGCTTAACTGGGGATAGCATGTTTCCGCTGGAACTGAATTCCGTTAAGGAAGACAACATTCTGAAATGGCAATAACGCATCTGGTCAATGGATTTGTTTCATTGTAGAACACAAATTATACTGACTGTGAGATTTTTTTGCAACATTTTCTCAACTCGAGGAAGATTTCCGGATCACTCTCAAATCTGTCGAGTGTACTGATGGCAGCTTGGGCTAGCAGAGGAGGAAGCGAAGCGGAAAAACAATAACCCAATCCCGACAAACGTTGATGCTCTACTATAAACGACGAGCCAGCGCAGAATCCTCCAATCGTCCCTGCGGCCCATTCTAATCCAGCCGATCTGAGATCCACCTCAGTTTTCTGTGTACGAATGGCATTATCAATATATTGCTAACTCAGTACATGACACACTTGTATACACTTACATCTATGTCAAAGTGCTCGATCAGCCCTCGTCCTGTTTTACCCAAAACACCGAAAGATATACTTTCATCGAGGAACATTCGCAGTTTGAAACGATTTCGTAGTTGGACCAACTTGGGAAGAGGACACATATTACCGGTGTTCATGTAGATTGCCTCCGCCACCAGAAAACGTCTCGTTCTTGCCGCCTTCCTTGGGTTCTGTTCATCTTCGGCTGCTTGTTCCAATAGCAGTTTCTCCAAATGGGCCATATTATTATGCTTGTAATAGACAATTCTACTACGAGATGCCTTTAGTCCCATCTGAATGGAGAAATTAGCGTATTCGTCGCTGAAAGAGTACGAATTAACAATGAATGAATCGTCTTTTTTAATGGAGTATTGAATAATTTACACATATATGATATCGTCTCTTTTGGAGTAAGCCGGAATAGCGCTAGCAATAGTTGAAAAGGCATACGAGTAAACAACCGCTTCTTCCACTTCAAGAAACTTAGCTAGTCTTTCTTCCAACACCAGATGAACATCTACCGTACCGTAGAAGCCACGCGGCCCACACGATCCCACTCCGTACTTGCGCAAGCTTTTAATCGCCTCCTGTTGGATCTTGTCATCCTCTACCAATCCCAAATAATTATGTGAAGCCATATTGAGACATTGTTTGCCATCGATGTTGATTGTTTTTCCAACTTTTCCCTGCACCAGATGCGTATGCAGTCCCGGATGATCGTCCGGAACTTCCTCGACTAGCGGCTCTGGAACCCAACTGCGAATCAGCTCAATTTTCTCGCTGTCTGAGAGCTTCTTCGAACGCTTTCCATTGCGCTTATAAAAAACTATCCAAATTACACCAAGCGCCAGCAGTGCTTCCAATGTTAGTGTAAAGGCTGTCGACTATGAACAGATAAAAGAGGAAATACGATAATGTTGAGATTTGTTCTGAAAGCCTATATTGATTTGTTACCTTCTGTATTATGTCGTAAATTTCATTGACAATGTACGGCGTCGACATCATTTTTGATTGAGCTCAAATGCAATTACGTTGTACTAGACTGATGTATGTGTTAATTACACCGTAGCTGTGAATTTATCGAGACACGGCGTAAGTGTTAATTTTGCACAGTGTACCGTAGGAGTCCGGAAATTATGCTCATTCTATAATTTCAGTATGAGATATGGAAGTGCTCCCGTGGCCGAGTGGTTAGCGTCAAACCTAACATGCCGGGGGTTCGGGTTCGATTCCCGTTCTGGTCCGGGAAATTTTTCTTCAAAGAAATTTTCTCTGACTTGCACTGTGGTCACATGTATTCTAGAGCTTGCCACTCAGAATGCATTCAAGGCGTGTTATTTGGCATAGAAATCTGAACTAAGTACTAATGAAAATGACGCAAGTAATACTACGTTGAGACGGCGGAGTTCCTCTATTGTTTGTTTCTTTGTTTTTAAGAGGCTTTAAACTTTGCAGTTCATTCGCCTCTAACAGTTCCTCTAGGAACGTTAGTGCCATATAAGAAGAAGAAGAAGATAAGATATGGAAGGGCTTTGGTAATACTGCGATCGTGTTATTTATATAATTGGAATTTTCATAAAAGGCGACTTTATAATCTGCCGGTCCTATTTATAACAGCTGCTCGAATGGAAAGAGTTCATATTCCAGCATTAATTTAGGTCAAATATGTCATGTCATATATATGGGGGCAGTAAAACGGAATAATCGGCAGCATCTGATATCACAAATTTGGTTTTTAACTACACTCACGTGTGACATTATTATTCACCTACGCAAGGTTGCGTGAAAATGCAATACATCATACTACTGGTTTTGGACTGTAATGTGACCCCTTTGCAAAGCGAAAACGTATCGCGTGACCGCTAATGTTGGGTGTGTGTGAATTAACGCACATGTAGGATAGAACAAGAGACAAAAGAAAGAGTCGGGTATGCTGCTATGCATCGAATGGGGCTTTCTCCAACGTTTCTGTGCAAATACAAAAACCGCGTATGTTAATATTAGCAGAATTGCCAGATATTCCTCTGGGCAATATAAATGTAACCATGTAAATCATAATTACTCCACGTGTAAAAAATGCGATGCTATTTTCGATGATAATTAAATATACATTGGTACATCTGCATCGCTCCAACGCCATGGGAATCGCGTAATGAGCAACGATAAAAACAAATGTAAGAACCCTTCCTCCATTCAGTACATTATCCCTATTTACTAAGAGATATATATCACCTCCGTTACTCATACTGTACTGAAAAAAATCTATAATGACTAATTGGTAGCCGATAAGATATCAAACGTCGTTTGGTCGTAATTGTAATGAAAACGGTTCATTGATGCGAATGCGAATTTCTGTTTCCTGCATTGATCTTTCAACCAGTTAAACATAATACATCGAAAGTATTTCATTTTTGATATGAAACAAATGTATGTAAATTGTTGAGTGGTTTTCAACTATTGATATGCAATTTGGCCCAGATAAATGCGAGAGGTTCCATTGATTATCAAGGCTATATTCATCATTCACAGCAAGGTAGTAAGGTGAATGTGTTTATAATACAACAGCAAGATGTATTTCGCTTATCCTTGGAGTGAAACTCTTAGAACATTGTTTGGAGTGAAAAAAAATAATACCTTGTATTCTTTCGCTGCCTATCCGATATTCCGATCTACCTGTGGGTTACAATCGGATTGTTGATTCTAATTATCCACAGCCCACATAATAAGTTTGATGTGTACGAACTATTTTTATCCACTGTTTTTAGTCACTTTTCTACTTGTTAGGCTTAGTTGCCGTTAATACCAGTTAAAATTGCATACACCACAATATTTCAATAGATTTGCACTAAGTTTTCTTCGAATCGAGCGCATGAATGTGAAACTCTTATCAATACGCTGATATCTGATTACTGAGCATCTGACATTCACAGTGACACTTCGTCCAGATTTTGTCGGAGTAAAGCTCACGACACACTTTGGCCCATGTCAAGATGAATAGAAGTATTACTACCTATGAGAGAGGAGCCAGCTAAATTATGTGCGATTTACATACGACATGAACGCCACGAACACGCAATGTCACGTAACGTAACGAAAATTATTCTCCCATGCAATTCTTGTGAAAACATTCACATACACCGGCATAGTCACTGTGCGACTTACCTCGACGAGAGTCCGTAAAAGAGTGAGTGAATGGTTGGTGGGGATATGCTCGGGTCGTGTGTGTGAATTGAGGCGTTACTCGTTTAACGGCTTTGTACTACTCCGCTTGCAACGGTGGATGATGGTACTAGCATAGTTAAGCTCCATTCACAATAGCGTTTTATATGCCACACAGTCACCAACCGTCAGCCAACGTTCATCGGTGAGGATCAGCAACATTCGTTGAAAAGAATAGTTGACGGTGACGTTGAGATTGATTCGTTTTGATTTGGTTGCTGTCATTGTGATTGTATTCGTTTTCAAACGAACATTTGCTCATGTAATTTGATTATTTCTAGTCTTCCGTCGAAGTTATTTTTTAAATGTGATTTTATGACGAGAGATGTTTGGGACCACTTCCAAGGATCAGTAGGTCAAATGTCGACGGAATGTTGGTAGTGTTTTCCATCTAAGAAACTTTCCTAATAGTTTTTACATAGTCGGTAGCTGTTTCAGCTGCTTCAAGATAGAGATTTGTTATCATTCTTTGTGCAAGTTTCTATAATACAATAAATTTTTAGGATTTTTTATATAAATCGTTTATTTTTACAGGCTCAGTTACATTAGTTTAAAGGAGCCGAATTCTTAAGTATATGTTTTAAAACTATACATAAATAATTTTCCTAACACTATGGTTAGTAAGGTGGAAAACCGATTACTCGCGGTTTACTCGAGTTTAGAGGGTGACATCTTTCAGCAAAGGGATGGGATATAAGGGAATTGTTACAATGTTGATGATCACACTCGATTCTTAAATCTATTGTATATTTACATTTCAACTTATTTTACTGTTTATACCAAGGGGGCCAATCGGAATTTTTAGGATTGTTTTCAACCATTTTCCGTTTTCAACTAAACGGATAAAGACCAGGACACTCAACCTTTAATTTTAACAGCAGCCATATCAATTCCGAATGATATATTAACCTCTGCTGTAATGTATGAAAATTTTTCTGATCCCGACGGAATCGAACAGAATAACAAAAAAATAAAATATTTTATGTGGTCATGTTCTTTATTTTCGAATACATGTTGATAATGAAAATTTAAAGTTCAGAATGTTTATTATTCACTTCAATTGTCTCATATTTGTTGTTCACTTTCTCATTCACGCCTGTTCTTTAAGAGGAACGGATTCGTATGAAACCATATGGTATTTATTCTTTTTCCACAAATCGTGAATACTAAAATAATGTTCAACGTATTCTTTTCGTTTAATATCATGAAGAATTCTGAAACCTGTATTGATTAGTTATGAAATTTTAATATCGTAAATTGGAATGAGCGTTCAATGTATCATATGTCGAATAATTATTACAGGCAAATATATCTGTTTATTCTTGTATTATATTGCTAGATTTCTCAACAATTTCTTCTTTTTCTACTTTCCTTCAAATATCACCAGATATTCAAGTATGTTCTCAATTTACTTTTATTTCCATTCCTGAATTGACACATGAGACGTATTTGTCAATGAAATAAACGACTTTGAAACAACATTAAAACATCGATTCTTGGGCATATAACAATACCAAAGGTAGTAAATGTTTTTTTTAAGTTCACTGTGGATCCGCAGTTCACTGTGGATCACTTTTCTAGAAAATCTCTCAATACAAACATACTCCAACACCGTTTTGATTTCACTCGAACTACTTTTATTTAGCCATTTTATCTAAATCAGTTTTGCAGAGTAAAATAGTATACGTTTGGTTAGGTTGATGATCAGAAGAGTATTAAAAATTTATTTCGATAAACAAATGATGCATTGCTATGCATTGCTAGGGTGCGTTGCTTAATTCACTGATTGCTATGATCACAACACTCCTTCCTAAGCAACGAATCCAATTAGCTTCTTATTGTCTTCTAGTTTCTGTTTCGCCAGGGCTTTCGTAAATCCATAAATGCAGGTTGTTGCTTCGTGTTCACATATTCTAGATTGACTACTCCTTGCTCCATCACATCTCGGATAAAGTGGTATCTGATGTCCAGATGCTTGGTTCGGGCAATGTATTCTTGGTTCCGGGCAATACAGATGGCGGATTGATTGTCGCATCGGATAGGGATCCCTTGTGCACCGAAAATCTGTGACTGAAAGTAGTGCCACCAAAGTGCTTCCTGTATTGTGCGGGAAAGCGCAATGTATTCCGCTTCGCACGAGGACAGCGCAACGGTCGGTTGCCGTTTAACGTTCCATGACACAGTTCCTCCCATGAACGTGAAAACGTATCCCGTTGTGGATTTCCTGGTATCCGGCTCTCCTCCCCAATCGGCATCGGTATAGCCAATTAAATCCGTGCCTCCCTTGGAATATGTGAGTCGGTTTGATTTTGTTCCTCGCAGGTATCGCATGATACGCTTGACAGCGTTCCAGTGGCTTCGTCCAGGATCCGTGGTGAATTGGCTGACTTGATCTACTGCGAAGCTTATATCCGGTCGTGTTGCTTGCGCCAGATAGGTGACACAGCCCACTGCCTCCTGGTAAGGAACTTCCTTCATTTCCCGGATCTCGTCCGGCGTTTTCGGTGACATTGATTTGTCCAACTTAACACTCACCTCCGCTGGTGTAGATACGGGGTTACAGTTCTCCATTTTGAACCTTCGTAAAGTGCTGTCGATGTAGTGCACTTGATTTACCCACAGTTTTCCTTCCTTCCGATCTCGAATGATCCTCAGTCCCGGGCAGAAACTCACTTCGCCAGGGTCCTTCATTTTGAAGCGGTCACGAAGAAACGATTTCAATTTCCGCTTTGCCTTGGTGTCGTTGGTATATATTATGAAATCGTCCACGTATATTGTGACGAAAATCATTTTTCCACTGTCGATCCTGAAGTACAGACAGGGATCAACCTTCGACTGCTCCAGTCCGAACTCTTTCAGCACCTTGTCCAGCTGACTGTTCCACACACGACTCGACTGCTTGAGCCCATACAGTGCCTTCTTTAACCGACAGACTTGTTTCGAAGTGCCAGCAAATCCTCGTGGCAGATCCATGTAAATAACTTCATCCGCCAGACTGCCTTGAAGGAACGCAGTAATAGCATCCATCTGCTCTACATCAAGTTTATGTTTATCCGCCAGCGCCAGAAGGTATCGGACGGTGGAATATCGTACCACCGGGGAATACACTTCGTCGTAATCGATTCCTGGCCACTGCGAACACCCTTTGACGACCAAACGTGCCTTGTACCGCTCGATGTCACCTGTTGGTCCTCGCTTAGTCTTAAATACCCACTTGTTTCTGATTGACTTTCTGTCGTTCGGAAGATTGGTAACTTCCCACGTTTCGTTCGCCTCCAAAGCTGCTAACTCCTCACGCATGGCCGCGATCCACTGCTCGCGATCCGGTTATTTGAGCGCCTCCTCGTAACTTTGAGGATCATCGAACGTTTTCTTGGAGATCATCAGTGTGGGGGAAACAATTTCGCTAGAAAACGAACTAAACGTAACAAAATCTGAATACTTGCCAGGAATACGGCGCTCCCGCTCGCTGCGCCTAAACCCTTGCTGCCCAACAGCTGGTCTACCAAATTGCGACGGGAGCGCAGGCTCGTTGCAGGCATCCAGGAACTCAGGATCACTTGAGTCGCTGTCGAACGTGCCAATTTCACTTTCGTCTTCAGTTAGGACTAGGACTAGGAGTTAGGACAGCACCATCGCCAGTGCTGACAACCGGTTACACGAACGGCTGTAGCTCGCCGCTAGCGTTTGGCTCTTCCACTGAATACAATTCCATGAACTGCACTTGCTGTTGATCCCCGCTGAGTTCCACAAGATTTTGCGGTTCTCCCTCCTGTACCACAATTATGTCACGACTGATCCGTATATCACGCTTGACTGGATCGTACACTCGGTACCCCTTGGTACCATCGGGGTATCCCACGAATATCGCTTCCTGGGATTTCGCGTCAAGCTTCTTCCTAAAGATGATGATGATGATGATGGTCCCGCCTCCTTCCCCTACAGAGGTTTGAGCAAGACGAGTTATCTAAAAGATAATTTATTTTTCTCAGCATTGAAACCAGTTTAACAAAAGAAAACGAACTGATTTTATTTACAGATATAAATTCGTATATAGTATTGCAATGTCAAAAACAACCCAAGCCGATACCCAGTCGTGTCCGCCACAGAGCCGATACGGTCCCGACCAGACTCTTGCAGCCAATTGGTCCACCAAAGCACAAGTCCAACCGCCAGCCTTGTTTTGGATTGACAATAAATATCCTCATCCAGAGAAGTCGAGAAATTTTCATTTACGAAAAATTCCTAGACCGGCTCTTAAAAAAAAACTTTTACTTTATATCCTTTATATCTGTGAAACGCGCGCGGGGCTCAAACTTTTGTAGACTACTTTTTTTTTAACTAATACAAAACAAAAACAACAAAAAGTAAAAATAGTCCATCATCACCAAGATCATGATAGACATAATAGAGACGAATACAAATTGAAAACAAGAAATATAACATAAATCAAAAATTGTTCAAAATTGTATAAACAATATAATCCGTTTAAAAATACTTCGTCAGGTTGAAAATATTAAAAACAAAAAAAAATAATCAAGAAAACTGTTCACATTAAGATATCCGTTCGTATAAAACGTTGTCAGTCAAAAAATATTTGTCATAAAAAAAATTGAAAAAAAAACTTTCAGCTGTTAGGAAAACACAGCCTTAACGTGTGAAATACAAACTCTTAAATTCCGCTAGTGTTGTTGCACGTTTAATATGTGTTGGCATCGAGTTGAAAACATTTACTCCTTTAAAATATAGAGAATTTTGTGAAGCACATGTTAAGAAAAGTGGTGTTCTTATTTCATTCGCGTTTCTAGTATTATATCTATGAAAGTCACTTCCTCTTTCAACTCGATCACACAAATATCGAGGCAGCAAACCGTTAACTACTTTAAAAATAAACTTCCTTCTTTGTTTTGGAACGTAAACGAATGCTAGCGATCCGAAAATCCGCAAATGTCACAGATCGGGCTTCTTACCGGTCCAAGCTTCTTCTGGCGTTGTTGCGAGTGACCTCGCCGGGCTTCTGTTGATGAGGTACGCTGCTGTCGAAACTGCCTCTGCCCAAAATTGCTTCGGTAGGCGCGAACCGTTCAGCATGCTTCTTGCCTTCTCAATGAGTGTCCGGTTCATCCTTTCCGCAACACCGTTTTGCTCAGGCGTGTACGGACAAGCCTTTTCGTGATGCACTCCATCTTTCGCCATGCTGCGCCTGAAAAATGAATTGACATATTCGGTTCCATTGTCCGTTCTCAGAACTTTCAGTTTCCTCTCTGTTTGACGCTCGGCCATGGACTTTAAGTTTTCATAGGCTTCAAGGGCTTGATTTTTCCGTTCCAGGAAATAAAGAAACACCTTCCGGCTCGCATCATCAATGAACGTCATCACATACCGGCTGCCACCGAGAGAAGCGACTTCGATGGGTCCAACCAGGTCCGAGTGGACCAAATCCAATAATCCTTCTGCTCTCGACAAACTGGAAGGAAAAGGATTACGTGCATGCTTACCCTCGATACATGCGATACACTAGGGGATGATGTCATTTGCCAACTCGATGCCATCTGCCATTGTCACCAACTTCGATAAGCTTTGACCATTGAGATGACCTAGATGTGCCAGATGTCCGTGCTACTCATCATCAGTGCTTGCTCATGCTTTCGGTTCAGCATGTACAGGCATCCTGCTTGTGTACCAGATGCGATTACGTTCCCGTCGTTGTCGCGAACTTCACACTTGTCAGCATTAAATACCACCGTCAGTCCCTTCTCGCAAATTTTGCTGATCGAAAGAAGGTTAGTGGCCAGTTCCGGAATCTGCAGCACTTCCTTGACTTCAATAGGACCTTCATTAAGCTCCAACTTGACCATTCCCTTTTCGACTGACATCATGCTTCCGTTGTTCGCTGTACCTACCGCGTGCGCCATTTGCTGCTGCTAAATGAAATCATCGCCTCTACGAGTCATGTGGCACGTGGCACCGGAATCAAAGTACCACTCCTTGTTGCTTACCTCGCCCATCGCAAAAACGCTGCACAATGCTTTACCAAACGTTTTTGGAGGATTTTGCTTTTGAGAACACTTTGCTGCATAATGCCCACGCTTCTTGCAAATGTGGCACGTGTCGTCCTTTTGTTAATGTTAATGCCGCCACGCCGTTTTGTTTCGGTTTGTCCGTCTCCGCCACTGTTCTTGAGTCCATTCTGCAGCTTCACATCTTGTAAAATTTTCGCCTTCACCGCGTCTGATGTCAACGCAGTGCCCGATGCCTCAAGTCCCATTATCATGGGCTCATAGTGATCAGGGAGCCCCATAAGCAACAACGCAGCCAGCCATGAGTCGTCGACCTTGAAACCAATTACAGCCAGCTTGTGTGCCGTGGACATCAGCTCGTCAACGTACGATTCCACGCTGCCGCAGTCGTCCAAACGAATCGATGTTAGCTTTCTCAGCAACCCGATTTTTCTTGTCAGCCCGTCGTCTTGGAAAGCATTTTTCAACTTCTCCCAAGCCTCTTTGGCGTCCTTTGCGTCCTGGACGAGGCTGTAATTTGTCGTCTCCAGGCTCAAACAAATCTTGGCCATCGCTCTTATACTGACCTCCTCGTCGATTACCTGACCTTCTCTAGGTGAAATTGCATACCAGGAACATTCTCGAATAAGCATCATTTTCATCGCGAACGCCCACGTGGAATAATTTTCTCGACCTTTCAGCTTCTCCATGATCGGTATAGCGACCGTGTTGATTCGTCCACTCCCAGCAATCGGCAGTTCAGCTCCGATTCTGGTAGCCGGTTCTCCAGCTCCGCTTCTAGCGGTCAACTCAACTCCGCTTCCACCATCGCTGTTCAGCTGCTCCGTCATCTTCAGAAAATTGTCTTGATTCACTTGATACAACTTATCTATCTTTGAAACAGTTCTTCTGGGCCCATAACCTTTGCAGAGTAAAATAGTATACGTCTGGTTAGGTTGATGATCAGAAGAGTTTTTTTTTTATAAACAAATGAGGTTGCTATGCATTGCTAGGGTGCGTTGCTTAATTCACTGATTGCTATAATCACAACAATCAGCTTGAATGTGAGAGATAGTGATGCGAAGCGTGTTTTCCAAATGACTGTCAGTGATTTTGTTCCTTGACTTTGATTTCACTTCTTTCATAACTGAAACAATTGCTCATAAATATTTGTGGTTTTAAACAAAGAAGTAATAAAATGAACATGTTTTATTAGTTCCTGAAATCGTGCTTCTGGAACAAATCTGAAGTAGAATTCCAAGACATCATGGTTTTCACATTTGTCACGCAGGTCTAAGTCACACTGCGTTTTAATTTGCACTCGAGAATTCCAATGATTGTAACATTGTATTTTTATTATTTTGGGCCTATACTATATAATAGATTAACCTAAATCTTCAAAACAACCACTTCACAAATCAAAGATTTTCCGGTTACACATCGTTTCAATAATTAGTTTTATGGATATGGGTCGAGTTGCACCCAAAACTTCAAAGCTGAAATAAACAAATTAAGTCATCACTTTTCCGTTTTGGAAGATCTGGAGCGATATTCACCACAACCACAAAACCACAAGGAAAGTTGATTGAAATGCGCTATTTTACAATGCCAATTAGAATAAACATTGAATAAGCTATTAAACTTTGTTCAAAGTTATGAAATGTAATGAAAGTTATAAATAAGTTATGAATTTTTGTTTCGTTCGATATGATGGTGAAGACCAAGGCGTTATACTATAGGTGGACCGCAATGTCAAAATTGCTGTTCGGCCATTGCTCGTGAAAAAACAAATTTGTTTACAAAGCAAATCATATCTTTTGGTGACAAATGCATTCGTTGGCAAAATAGCTGCTCGCGCTTCACTGTAGGCAGGTAATTTTCTGGATTTTTTTGTATAACAATTTCTCATAATTGCTTCTACTTTTTCAGATATCTACAATCAGCGGTCGAATTAAAAACAGTGCAGAAGGATGTTTTGAGTATATTTTACCTTCTAGCCGCGCAATCAATGCTTTTGACGTGGGACTACGTCTAACCGGAATATATGGAGGGTAAAATGAAAACCTAAACACAGAACATGCAGGAAAAAATGAAAGATTTCGAATGCTTATAGCTCGAACATTTCGTACTGGATAGGAGAGATGTTTGCATCACTTGATAGGGAATATTTCTACGCATCTATCGCAACTAACAAAATGTTGTTTTTCATTAGATAAACAATTGAATAACTGTAAAATATTAGGCGTTATCTAAACACCCTAACTGCATCGTTTTGATTGGCCCGATTTATGATTTCCCTAACACAGCCATCAAAACCAAGCAGCCTTGGGGAAATCGGCATTGCAAATACTTGAAAGTAGGGGGACTTTTGTTCTCATCGAAAAACGTTCCCTAACACAGACTTTAAAACCAAGCAGTGAAATCGGCATTGCAAACACACGAAAGAGCCTAGAGGCGAGTGAACTGAAAAGTTTAAACCCTCTTGAAGTCAAAAAGAAGAAAAAGAACACACGAAAGTAGGGCGAGCTTTTGTTCCTACCGAAATGTGTTCCCTAATAGAGATTTCTAAACCAAGGTGCCTGGAGAAATCGGTATTTCAAATTCATGCAAGTCGGGGGTATTTTTGTTCCGACTGGAATGTGTTTCCCTAACACAGACTTCAAATCCATGAAGCGTGGGGAAATCGGCATTGCGAATTCATACAAATCGGGGGTATTTTTGTTCCGATTGAAATGTGTTTCCCTAACACAGACTTCAAAACCGAGGTTTCTGGGGAAATCGGCTCTGCAAATAAATGCAAACTGCGAGTACTTTTGTCCTCGCTTGCCTTTGTGCAGAGTGGAATATGTCTGTCCTAACATGATCTTCTAAACTTAGGAACCTGGGAAAATCGTGCAGCCACTAGAAGCGAATGAACTTCCCAGTTTCAAGCAAATTCGAGATTCGAGAAGTATGTACACTTTTGGGATGTAAACTTCAGAGGGAAATGTAAAATAAAATAATCGTTTGATAATTTTTTTTGTCTTTATTGACAAAAAACTTAGGCTGAAAAATAGGCTGGTTCATCAAACGTTTGATAATTCTTCCGTACATATATTTTGTTCTAGTCATCATACCATAAAAGGTCCGTCATTAAATTTACTTGTAACGAAGAACAATCAATCACAATAAATGAATTGACTTTACACGGCATTTGTTCATTTTTTTCACTCACAGAGCAAATATTTTTTTTTTTTTTTTTATATCTGTATTATAGTGATTTTCAACTCATTTGGCTGGTTCGTCACTTTTACTTCCATTTTTGGAAGAATGTCGGGAGTGAGAATTGAACTCGTGACCTTCAGCGTGAGAGGCATGGATGTTACCACTACGCCAGATCGCCTCCACAGAGCAAATATATTGAACTCAATTGAATTTGGAAACTGTTTCATTCAATCAAGAATTTAATCAATACAAACGAATGATTGCTAAGCTAAGGTAGTTCCACGTGAACCTTGCGGTTATATCATAGATATAACCCACTCATTTTCTTTCCAAGCAAGCAGCGTTTTTCGTATGTGGTTTTATTGAGCATTTAAAAGAGAGTGTTATTTTTTTTGTTTTATCACCAGGGCAAAAGCATGAAATAGAATCCTACGTGGTACGAATTTATCGGCACAATCTGATCAAGGACGGAGGCATCATCAAACGGAAACTACGCGAAAAACTTTTCGAAGAGATAAAACTGCGCCGCAACACTCGTGTGAAAATGGACGAGTTGGGCTGGGTGCTGATGAACCACAATTTGATAACACGTAATGAGCCAATCCAACAGCATGCCAATGGCAATCGACCAAATCATTTTAAATTGAACATGGAGCGGTTGTGAAACCTACTGGAGCAGCAAGAACAGAACAATCACGCTGGTAGGTCGGTTTGATATATTTATTACGCTAAAGAATGATTATATTTGTTGATTTTTCAGAGTTGACTTCCAAAAAGCAAAACAAATTCCTGCGTATGCTGGATGCAATTTTACAAAACGACATAGTTTTGAAGGAAATTAAAGAGATGGTAGCGGCGAATCGACTTCTATCGGAAATTCGTTATGTGACTACGGTGGAACGTATGCTGAAACACAATTTGGACCCCTCTTTGCGCTGCTGCTTTGTATGCCGAGAGTATTTCCGCACTGCCGATGAGTATACCAGTCATTTCGAAAAATTGCACGGTGAGAAATTTCTTATTGTTGCGGCGGTGGATCGATTTCAGACTAGTCAAAAGTTCAACGTTCTACATCACTACAATGCCCTTAATCCGGTGACAATATTCACGATTTGCAACGTATACCACACAGCCCTAATAAAAAAAAAAACAAGAAAAGACGGGTCTAATATTTTACAATAAAGTCTACAATCTACCACTTTCCACGAAAATCGGAGAACCACTATATCGGTTAGACATGGAACATAGACATGATACATATAAGGCAGAAAAAATGTTTAACTTTGGAATTCAACATCCTATATTTCCTCGTACCATTAAGTTCATGGCGCATTTGATGTCGGTCATCGTAACTGCTTCTATGGAAATGACGTGAGCATATGATTTGATTTTTGATTTTTATCTCCATCTCGGAGAAAAGTGTGGTAAACAATGTCCGGGTTATTTTTCGTTATGAGAACCTTGTTTCCACATCCTTTTACTGCACAATAATACGGCATCTGAAGTAAATAAAATATTCACAATATAATTTTGGCATGATAGAGAACCGCGAGATGAACGATTATCTGTGGAGGAGTTGGACAACAGATTTCTTAGACTTATAGCACTTTTATCACACTCACAAGCTAATCAAATCCTCACTGTCCCCCAAAAATATTGAATAATATATAATTTTTTTACCAAAATATATATTTTATTAAGGCACGTAGCTTGACGGGGCCGGGAGTCCAATATTTTAACAATTTTTGTCTTACAACTATGTTAGTAATATGTAACCGATTACTCGCGGTTGGCTCGAGGTTAGTATTACAAAGATCTCATAATTGGGATGTTGCAGTCTCCAGTACTATGTATGTGTGGCCGACACGGGATACTTCCTATTGGAGTATAACTGACCATTGATCAGCGACGCCCCCCTAGTCTGTACCTCATATCAATCGTGGTGCGTCTCTCTTCACTCGAGGAATCCAGGGTAGAATGGTCACTGGACGGTACAATCTTCAGCTCGTGTAGAGTTGCCATGAGCGGTACAACCTTTGGCTCTTGTTGAATGATCAGTGGCCTCCAACCTGTGTATCTGTAAAGAGTATGTGTATGTTTAATTACATTACATGGAGCGGTTATAATATATAATATAAATACCTTATTGCAGCTATAGTACACTATTTTTCACGAATATATATTTGTTTATTTCTTCCTTCAGTTGTTTTCCTCAGCGAGTTGATATGAAACCATAACCACACAACCAAACAAAAAGTAAATAATTCAGAAAGCTACGTCTCGCTACTCGTCTCAGGTATTGTCATGAAAGTGTCAAGAACGAAACACCTATAGTTTAGCATCTTGGTGAAGACATTTGAAGACATTTTTTCGACATAGCATCCCTGATTCTATCAAAACAAATCCGTACCGCTGGAACCAAATTATTTCAACTCCGACAATTTGATTTTGATCACAAATGTTTATTAAAAATCGTAAGAATCAGCATTGGAAGTTTAGTGTATCACCGGTTCGCTATAGCTTTGAAAAAGTTTGATAAATTACGGAACGAGAATGTCATCCACCGAAGTTTCGGATGCGGATGGGGTTGTTATCGAGGAACTGGACGAACTGCAATTGGATCCACGAGAGCTGTCTCAGTTCGTGGAAGCAAGTTCCATACCACTCCCCGGCGAGCCTGGTATGTCTATTATCATACCACCACGTCGTCGGTCCCGTCGTTCTACTGTGGGCTCGGTTCCCTCCGAGTCAGAAACGGACGATGAGAGTCCACAGCAAAAAGAGATGTGGATTAAGAAATTTGTGAACGGTGAGATTAGTTACACTGAGTATCAATCCAAGATGCAAATGAAGGGAGATCTGGAGCTCGAGGATGAGGAAATAGGACCGAAACGGAAGACAACCAAGAAGTCGACCGTGTTCGATAAGGATTACAGTTGCGCAAGAAGGGACGCATTGAAGGGAAACTTTCAGGGGCCGCAGCATGTGAAAGTCGACGGCAAGGTCTCAATGAAACGTATCAGAAGATTTCTTCCACCTGCTTTGCAAGGTTTGATGGGACAAGCTAATTTGTGTTACGCAAGAGGCGACACGGAAATGGCTAAACAGTTGTGCTTGGAAATTGTCAGACAAGTACCACTGGCTCATGAACCATTTATTACCCTAGCGCAGATTTACGAAACCGAAGATCCTGAAAAATATTTACAATTTTCGTTGATTGCTGCTCACTTGAACCCCTCGGATGTTGAGCAGTGGGTTCGGATTTCTGAGATCTCCGAGGAGCAGGGTAATATTGATCAAGCCTTGATGTGCAACGCTCGGGCGATAAAGGTGGATCCGAAAAACTTCGATTTGAGAATGAAAAGAGTTCAACTGCTCGAGAAAAAGGGCGAAGAAAAACAAGCTTTTAGGAGTTATTTTGCAATGCTACCTTATATTCCCAAAGAGCGGGGAGAGTTTCTCGTTGAAACCGCGAAACGTTTGGCAAAGAAGTTTCATGAAGACAACAATATAGTGGCGGCTATGGAATCAATGAATAGAGCCTACGTGACGGTACCGGAACTATTTAGTGTGGAAGATACTAACCTTTTTTTGGAATTGTTGATCTCAACTGGGAACTATCGACGGGCTTTGGATGTGTTGATGGCACATACTGACGTAGAAGTACACGAAATAATCAATGAGACTGGAGAAAACTCAAGTAATCATTCGATTTATACAGTGGTTATCCCTGCGGAAATGATCTTGGATTTCAGAACCAAGCTTGCGGTTGTGTTGATTCATTTAAAGTGCGAACACTTGTTCGATATGATTGTTCAAAATATTTTCGATCACATAAATGTTGAGGAAGCGGGAGATTGCTATCTAGATATTGCTGAATCGCTGATGAAGGAAGAGCACTATCACTTCGCATTGAGACTGTTGGTGCCCTTGATAAAAAGTGAAAATTTCTCGCTGGCTGCTGTTTGGTTACGATATGCTGATTGTTTACGTGCAATCGGTGATTACAATGAGTCTATCAAGGCCTACAAAAAGGTAGCAGTAGTAGTACTTTGAATATGATTCGTTTTAGTTAATTTATTGATTCATTTCTAGGTCGTTTCGTTGGCACAGCACCTGGATGCCCGATTGACACTTTCAGCGTTGCTGAAGCAGCAAGGCAATTATGACGAGGCTTTGAAAGCACTGGAGCAGGATCCGGTAACAGATGTGATGGATGTTGAGTTGCTATATGAGCGTTGTCTTATGTTGAAAGAAATCGGTCGATTCGATGAGTTTCTGTCGTCTGGTTTTATGCTTCTGATGCGACATTGTATCCCACTGAGGAGTCGGCTGGAAATGGGGGCAGCCATCACGGTCGTTCGTTACAGTGACATGGTAAAAAGCATCGAGGAAATAAAAGCCTCCAGTCGCGATAATTGTGATGAAATTATGCCGGAATTTTCACGTTCGGAAAACGAGCCATCCGCTGAGACGGAGTGGGAACTTGTTTTGAGTTTGTTGCAAGTGGCAGATTACATGAAAAATTATGTTTACTTCCAAAAGTTGATTTTTACACTCTGTACCGCGAAGCGGTTTCAGGTTTACCGTTCCGAGTTATTATGCTTGGCGCTGTATGCTTGTCTATACAACAGAGATCCGGCTTTTGCGTACAATTTGATCCGAGACCGCGTTAATCGCGAAAAGAACCTCAACAATCCTAAACTGTGGAATCTTTTCAATATAGTCGTTCTGGTAACCGGTGACATACGCTACAATCGATATCTAATGCGATTGTTTGAGCGAGTCCCAAATATTGATCCAAATGTACGGATTTTGCAAGCAAATTATCATTTAAACGCTGGTACATACAAATACGCTCTGAATGACTACAGCAAAATATATCAGAAAACAGGGGATCCGATACATGCGATGCTCATTGCGGTCACACTAACCCAGATCGCGTGCCAAAAGTTTACCAACAAAAAGCAGGCGGTGGCATCGCAAGCTATTGCTTTCATGGACAAATATCGTAAAGGTAGAACTGCGGAGGTGGCCAACGAAATTCACTATAACGTAGGACGGATGTATCATCAGCTGGGACTGCACAGTATGGCGGTGGAACACTACAAAAAAGCTCTGAAGGTGACCAACCAGTTGATCAAAGACAATGCACAGTATTTGGATCTGCGGGCTGAGATCGCTTTCAATTTAAGCAGTATTTATAGGAGCAACAATAATTTTGATTTGGCTAGGAAATATCTTTTCGAATATATTGAGGTTTAACTAAAGTTCCGTTCACTGATTCGCGCGGTACATGAGTCATGAAGAAAGAATACCCTAACCCAAAAAAAATCAATTAAATACCTTAAACTTTTGTTCAATCATTAAACAAAATTGTATCATTTCTGATGACGCTTGTGTGATTGACTTCTGTTGACCTAGAATCAAAAAAAAAATTGAATGTAAATATGTAAATTAATTGTCGATAACAAAATTACTGAAATGAAAGATCGTTCGTGCACGGTCCACATCTAATTTTATTTTATTTCTATTTCCCACACTAGTTTATAGTGAATAATATTTTAATAAGATCTGATTATAAAAAGTATTTGTTTGTTAACTCCTCGCCCTACGATTTAACCCTTTATAAGGCCGTGGAAACTAGGCAACCAATCGACTCCAACTTCAGAGAACACAATTCCTACATGAGGGATAACACATTAACATTTGAAAATTGTTGAAATATTGAAGCGGTTGAAAAAATTGATGGCAATATAGTTGCCACTTCCCGTTAACTCCAAAAACACTGATTGCCGCTGCCTTGTAAATTCACTTTATTGCGCCTTTGGTTATGCAAAAAACAAAACAATATTTCTAGTCTCAATGTTTGTTTTTTAATCCTTTACAAGGCCGTGCGAACTAGGCTCCAACTTCAGAGAATATAATCCACAAATGAGGAATAACATATTTTTCTAAACTATTTTAACTATTTAACTATTTAAACTATTGAAACAGTTGAAAAATGGTGGGAAAGCAGTTGCCTCGGCCCGTTAACCCAAAAAAAAACTTCGTTTTATTGCGTTCGTTCGTTCGTTGTTGAATTATAGAGGCTTTAAACTTAAAAGTTCATTCGCCTCTCCAGAATTTGATTATACAAAAATCAAAACAATATTCCTAGGGCAGCGATACAATATTTATAGTGCAGCGCAAAAAACTTTTTTTTTATATAGAGTTTCAAAGATAAAAAATAAAAATTTGAATTTTTCATCAAGTACACCATTTATTTTATTGAAAAAAAACTGCATGATCATACACGGTAGATCCTAAATAGTATATTTAAAGTAAAAAAAAAACTTATCAACTTGTTGCATTTTCTACAAATTTAAACATAATTTTCTGGCGGCGTTCTAAAATCGTGGTGGCTAAGTAAAATATTGGTATAATATTCCAAATGCAACGAAAAGATTTTTTTTGTTGGTGGCAATATAGTTGCCACGGCCAAACAAAGGGTTAAACTATTTTGCATGTGTAACAATAACGAAAATCATTACCTATATTTTACGTTGGACTACGTGTTTCAGTAATGGTGCCAAATCGGAAAACAGGGCATGTTAAAAACAACAAAATTCATACTTCTAGGGTTAGTACGTGGTCCTTTGTCACGCATTACTTCACGCACCCAGTTCTGGCACGTGGTGACCGGTATGACGTACCAACAAGCTTGGATCATATCCCACAGTTGCCGCTTATTTTTCGACTTCTTCGTGTACACCGACCATTTCACGATCTCCCATAGGTTCGTCACGATCTCCCATGACGTCGACTTTGTTATCCTGGAACCACTTTTTAAAGGTCTGGCGGTGTGCTCGTAATCCTGCATGAACTCGAATTTCAAGGGCATCTCTTAGGATTTTGGCGTAGAGATACTGATCTATGATCTTATCCACCCAGTACAGGAGGCCAACCCCGTACCAGCACTCCATAATGTTCCCTCCTCCATGTTTGAATGTCTTCATGATATACTGTGGCATGTGAGCGCAGCCTTAGGTAAGGTAAGTGAGAGTTCAAACTACTCTCACTTACCTAACCTTGAAACTTACCAGTTAGCTTTTTATACTTAGGCATTGGGCCTTCGGATAGTTGAAATATGAGAATCTAAGAAAAAATCCTTTTATTTTGACTGTTAAAATGCACTGTTAAAATGGGACTTAAACTTATTATTAAACAAGTTCATCTGGTTTAGGTTTTGTTGCCACTGAAAAGCTTGAACGTTCAGAATTTGCTGCACGTAGTGAATAAATAACTAAATTATTCTCAAAATATTGTTCATAATCGTTTGTTACATCTTGAATGAAAAGCACATTCCAACTGCTGCTTTTAGAATTATGAAATGTGCTTCGAAAGCAGAAAACATTGTTCTTTCTCTCATCACTAGTCTTAGAACATTCTCATGTTGCTCTCAACGTTTCAGCAAATAAACCTATCTATTACAGCGCTTTATTTTGTGTTAGTACTCTACTCATTCCATACCATTTTTTCATTGCTCAGTCTTTGTTAATGTATGTCCTCTTTCATATAATCATCCGTCTTTATTCAAGTGATTTGTTAAAATAGATTGTTGGTAACTTAAAACGAAAATAAAAGTCATAGAAACACATATAGCAAAACAAAATTGATTCAGATGCATATGTTTAAGTGAAGAAAAGAAAAACTAAATACAAAAATTTATTATGTATAGTTATATCGCCATTTCCACAAATCAGCATTCATTGGGCGTGTGCGTGGGTGATATCCGAACTCCTAAAGTTATTCCAACATAATTCTTCGCACGCCACATTCCATACAAAACTTGGCCGTGTTGATCATAAAGCGCGAACCGCACTCATGACAAAATTTCGACATTGGTCCCGCTAAATTTCCCATACTATCTACCACCGTTTTGTGATCCTTGTGGGGATGTAGCTCCGCTTTTTGTGTCTTCAGTGTAGCCGAAATTGGTGGCAATGAAGATTCGGAGCCGCTCGAGTTATCGAACGCATCTTGCTGACTAGGATTGGATTTGTTGCCACGATGCAGGTGATGATGGTGGTGTGCTCGACGGATCGTATGCTGCTGGTCCGAAGGTGAGTGGCGTGACAAGCTACCGAATAACATTAGAAAAGCGGGTTAGAAAATGGCGAATGAATGAATGGACACCACCGAGGTGTTAGGTGTTTGTTGTTGTTGTTGTTGTTGTTGCGGGATGTACGGTTAAGTGTTGTCTAGCGCCTGGAAATTTATGTGGACTGTTATAAGGAGTGTTCACTCAGCGCATGTATTCGTTAAACGGAGATGAACAGTTTTGGAAGTTTTACTTTTGTTTCCATTTCTGTAAATTTTAAATTTGTTGGGAGGAAGAACCCTGACGAGTATCGTTCATCCGGTGATTTGCTATCTGACGGATTTCGGATCTGTCGACGTCGATCACGCTCTATATGAGGAGACTCATCATGTTTTACTCTCTATTGTGTAGCACGACACCAGCAAAAGCCACGTTTTATGTAATTTGTAGTATAAGTTACCAATAAAAAGTATTATAATTTGTTTGTCATGTTTACACCTGAAATATTATTACGAAGGCGACGTGGCAACGAGTATTGACGGTGTCGGGTTTGCACTGTAACAATTCGATTTTGCTAAATTGGATGTTGCTGTAAAAGTCAGCCATTTTTAAAGAAAATTGAATCCATCATCACATAAACAGTAGACAACCAACCTAAAACACCTTATTGGTTCATGCGGAGGCTTGCATTTCTCGAAAAAATTCCAGTATCCGGAACATGTGTGTCGTGAATGTAAGAAAATGAGCCATAAAAAGGAATATTGCGAAGGTCTCTTCAAGAAATCAACCACCAACAAAAGGACTGTAACCGGCAAAGAGGAAGTGAAAGTCGTGTTCGTCAAGTACGTCAACAAGAAAAGGAAGTTCGTCCAGGTTTGGATAAACCAAATTCCGGCGCACCTACAGACCGATTCAACGTCGGGCATCACCATCATATCCGAACAGATTGATGCTAAAACTGCTTCTAAGAACCACTGACATTGTACTGAAGTTTCGTTGTAACACGGTGATCGACATCAGCATTGGACGAAGTTTATGCGGTGTAGTACCTTCTAGCCTGAGTTTGAGTATTTTTGGCGCAGATTAGATGGAATTGTTTCGACTGTAGGAAATCCCGTTCAACACATTCAGCTGCGGTTTACAAACAGACGGCGTTTAAGCTCTGCAATCGTAAGCTTAACCAGCAGCCATACTTCGGCAAAACTGTTCCGTGTAAACAGATGCTTTTTTTTTGGTCGTTATTTATTCTCGCTATGTTTCGTGTTTTTTACGTCCTTTAAAGAGAAGGTGGAAGGAAGCCACAAATGGCTGCCACAATGACACTCACTTCTTCCACCTGAGGTGAGGGAGGGCTCACCCCTCATCCAATATGCAAAAAAAATCAATAATTTGGCGAACTATAATCAAATAGTACCGAAAGTATGCTGGTAAGATCTTAAGACGCACATCTGTCAGGTTTAGTGTCATCCGATCATTAGTGTCTGCCTGTATCTCCATCAAGTAAATACCGAGCACTGTATTCACCTGATATGGAACCGTGCGATTTTTTTGTGTTCCCCAAGTTGAAGTTGTCACTTCCCGGAAAGAGATTTCAGTCGACTGAGGAGATCAAAGAGAATACGACGAGGGTACTAAACGCCATTCCTTCGTCGGTCTACCAGGGATGTATGGAGGACTGGGTCAAGCGTTGGCACATGTGTGTTGCTTCAGATGGATCATATTTCGAAGAAGATAATTTGCCTGAAATTAAACTCTATTTTGTATTATTTTAAAATTCCCGGTACTTTCTGATCATGAAGTATTTTGAAAATATGGATGAGTGAATAATAAGTCTGAAAGCTGAGGAGTCACTGTCCGAGTTTTCGATTACGACCAGAAATGATCCTACGTCATCTCGTCAGAACTCGTCTTAGAATTTGTTTAGAACGATCAATTTATGGACAGCCCTCTCGAAACAGCCTTATCTCATCGGTTCCTGCCGCATTCGTCCCGGTCGTGTGTTCGATATTGGAGCTAGACTAATCCAGACTGTTCCGTCAGGAAAGTACAAAGATTTTGACGTCGAACTACGTCTAACCGGAAGATATGGGGGTAAATGGAAAAATGGAAGATTTCGAACGCTCATAACTCGAACATTTTTCAATAGATCGAAAAGATGTTTGCATCAATGGATTGGAAATATTTCTACGCATCTATCACAATTAACGAAATGTAATTTTTCCTGAAATAAGCAATTGAATAACAGTAAAATGGCAAGCGCTATTTAAACGCCCTAATTGCTCCATTTTTATTGGCCCGATTTACGGTTTCCCCAACACAGTCCTCAAGACCAAGGTGCCTGAGGAATTTGGCATTGCGAATACATGCAATTTGGGGAAAGTTTTACTTTCAATCAATCCAACAATTAATCAATACAACCAAATGATTACGTCAACCTTGCGATTATATCATAGATATAACTCATTCATTTTTGTTTTATTGTTTTGAACTCGATCCAAGGTGTGATCGGCAACAAATTTAAGATACAAAACCTCAACGTGACGATAAGAATCGTTTGCAATACGTTCTACAAATACGAGATGAGAAGCACGTTGAACTTCTGCTGGGTACTAGGTTGTTGATCGACAAGACTCCCATCCAGATCATATACCATCCCACCCTCAACCAACGCAAATGCGTGGTGTCATGCCGGGATGTATTTTTTATGTCTGAAGCAGAGCTTCTTTCTGAACTCTCTGACCAAAAAGTGATTGGTATCAAAAGAATTTTAAGACTCGATGCAATCAAGGTAGAAAGAGTTCCTACTCTTTCCATGATCCTCACCATCAACGGAACGGTTATCCCTGAAGCAATCAACTTTGGACTACTCCGTGCTCCCACCAGAAATTACTAACCGAACTTTATGCAATGCTTCGGAAGTTCCAACTTTGGACACACTTCTAAGAAGTAATTGAAGAAAATGCAACTATGCCGTAACTGTGGTGAAGCCCACCCTGAATTTAACAAATGAAGACAAATACAAAGCAAACAAAAAATTTTGTGCAATGCTCTCGCCTCATGCGTGAACTGCAAGGGCAATCACTCGTCCACGAGCAGGAAATGCCCAGCATGGATCACCCAGGAAAAAATAACGAAAATTAGAATCGACTAATCATATAAGGAAGCTAAATCCATTTTTGAATCCAATAATGGTCCTTCCTTTGCAAGCAAGCTTAAAGAAAGAATAAACGCTATTCAAAACAAAGGCTACATCCAATGCAAAAAAAAAACATGTCAATTTATAACTTGATCTGTCATTTAGTTTTTTGGCAGCGCCATTAAAACAAGTTAACCTTTTACTGCCCGGTGATTTTTGATATGGATAATTCTATTAGACAAAAATATTGCGTGAAATTTTGTATTGCAAACCGAGAAGAGATGAACGATTCTCACGCAAGAAGCATGCATTAATAGCATGTTTTTGTCATTTCGAAACACCTTGCAACACTTGAACGCATGAAGTATCAAAATTGTAAACAAAACAAAGTTCTCGTGCATTGCGGTTGCAAGCGATCTAATTCTCAAGGTAACCAAAATAAGGATTTTTCTAGCAAAAACTATATATTCCGTTAGTTGCTAATATCGTAGTCCTTCAGTAGATAGTTCCGGTTAGGCCTGCGTGAAAATGTATGAAAAATATAATATAAAATTGCGTGTAAAGTGCAAAATAATGCGAAAGATGCTCTGGGGGGAAGACGAACCATTTTCGATGGGGTAAAAGCGCCACACGTTGTAATATTGAATGATTTTCATATCAAATAAAATACCACCTTTTTGCTCATCTCTTTACACCCAAATGCCTCGAAAGTACATAAAGAAGTCATCGCGGATGCAATGAACGTTTTATAAGATGAATATGGTTAGAGCGGCAGTGAATAACGGCATGTCCAACAGGATAGCATCAGTCAGTTTTGCAATTCCTAGAACCACCAACAAATCAAAGACAATAAATCACTGACGATGAAGCTCGGATCCATTGATCCAGTTTTTACCACTACTCAGAAACTAGAACTGGTGGAGCATTTGCCTCAGCTAGAGAATCGATTGTACGCAATCACAATGCGAGATGTCATTGAATGTCATTCGAGCTGGATGAACGAAATAACAACTCAAATCGGAACTAGAAATACCTACTACTACTACTAGAAATACCTACTTCGTGAACAGATTTTGAGAGATTTTAGGCCCACGTAGATAATCGTCCTTATAGATTCCGAAAATTTGGTGAATTTTTCACGAATACTTTTAAAACTCTGCACGTTGGATGGCCTTTTCAGAAGCTTGTGTGTAGTTTATGAACAACCCTAAACATTTAGCACCTTAGACAACACTGTTTTTGTTGTTTTTACTAGGCTAAACTGTTTGAAAATAGTATCGCTCCGTCTTACCCCGTCATGGTCCGTTTTACCTCGCGGATGGTTCCCGGCAGCAAAATAAAATGTAATTTTCATCATTTTAAAAAGTTTATGAAAAAACGCCCAAAAAGTTATACAATCAATAGTTACACATTTTTTAGAAGTAGATTTTTATATACTCAATGATATGCAGCACAACAAATAGGGCAGATTCTGAAGGACGTTTAACTGAAAATTGGTTTTCTTAGGGGGGCGGCCTTACCCCGTCTTCCCCTATATTTGACAGAATGTATACTGAATGTTCATTAGAGATTGGATTGATTTTTCATTTTTGTTTGAATTAATATTTGAGTTCGAATCGTTCGTTACGGTTTTTTTTTTTTAAATGATGTGTCATTCCCTTCCAATGCAAAAATTATAAAAGCCTCTCACATAGAACATTTTTATGATTGTAATTCCGCCTGAAAACTCTCCGTTTAATACCACGCGCATTCTGGTGAACAATCCTGCATAAACCTCTTCCCATAAAGCATTTAGTAAAAGTCTGAAACCCACCTGCCATACGCTGAATCAGCACTGAATTTGGATCCCTCCGCTGACGGACGTCCACTGTTGTGTCCTCTGGAAGAGGCCGAAAGTGGGTATCCTTCCACGCTGGACATTTCGTCCGAATCGGCCGGGTACATCGAGGATGACGATTCACACATTCGGTCCAATTCCTGCACGCTTTTCATCAGGTCTCGCTCTGTTGGAGAGAGATCATCGAACATGATACCACCCCCACCTGCACCATTGTGTCCGATACCATTACTAGAGGTCAGCGATGATTGGTGTTTATGGGATGGATTATCGAACAACGGTGAACCTGTTGTTGTGTATGGCTGTGGTAGAGAGTGAGTTGATATCGTGTTATTGTTCATTGCTGATGACTGTAGCTGGTTTTGTTGCTGTTTTTGTTGTTGTTGATGGCGCACAGTTGTTGGGAGTGGACTGTTAAAACTGTTGTTACCATTTCCAAGACGCGTTGCAGTTGGACCGTTTCGAATGTGTGAACTATTGTTATTGGTATCGTTTGCTGGCTTGTAGGCACCGATGGGAACGGTGATATTTGATTTCATTGATTGTGAAGACGGCGATTTTTCCATGGGCTGTGATGTTGCACTGCTGGTCGGTAAACTTGGAAGGTTTCGGATTGTGGTGGTCGCCAGAGGCTCCACCAGATCTCCAACAGCTCGACCTCGTCTTGGCACTTGTGGTGATTCCCTCGTTCGGTTCGGTGGTTGTTGGGGAACTGGGTGTTTGGTGTCCGCTTCTTCAGATCTGGTATTGTTATTAAGACTTTTGTAATAAGGGTGATTGTTAGGGGAAACAACAACATGGCTAGGACTATTGGTACTACTATTACTACCGTTGAAACTAGCAACACTCTTCACACTGTTATCATTACGACTATCATTGTTAAGACTGTTCGTACGCGTGTTTGAAATACTACCGCTACTGTTGTTACTGGTGGAGTTGGGATTATGAGGATAGAAGGTTTTTTGGAAGGATTTCCGGTCGTCTTCGAATGAAGTTATAAATTCGTCAAAGTCAAAATCGTCGAACGATGGAAGTGGAGGTCGTTCGGGTTTCTTCTGCATCTGTATTGGTGTAGATGATTTTGGAACTGCACGGTCTTTAGTTGCTTCCTGTGTTTTGCATTTGGCATTTTCATCGTGGCTTTGGCTTTGTGTTAATGGAATACGAGGAGTCTGCTCCACCGGGCTCTCCTCTCGACTGCTTTCCCTGCTGGTGCTACTGCTAGTGGTACAATTCTGTTTGGAAAGGGTTGGTCTTTTATCGCTAGTGTCGCTTATCGTACTAATATCGCTTAGTCTGTTGTCTGTCATCGGTTTCGTCTGAATTCCACCGCCACCTGTCGTTGTCTCCGGTGAAATATTCAATGAATCGCTTAATCGATTCGGACCGGGTGATCGTTTCTGCACCTCTATCGTCTGGCCGCTACAATCCGAGTCGGACGAAGATAGTTTGCTATCCGTTATTGGAAGATTGTCACATCGATTGATCAATTTAGGATCGATATAGTTTGGTCCTGTGCGGTTGTCTTTTTCTTCTGTAGGTGGTATACTAGGTTTGCTATTTTTACCTAGAATGGCATCTAATGAGATAACTGTGGGTGTGTTAGATGGTTGGCTGTCACTGTTCTTGCTACCACTATCGTTTAGGTTTCGATGACTGATACTATTATTGTATGTTATGTTAATGGGTTCTAGTTTGATGGGTACCAGCTTCTGGGGAATTTTCTTGAACGCTTGAATATCCTGCAGAACTTTTTCGGATTTTCCTTTTTCGTCTTGTAGCGACCGTTCTAACTTCAGAGCATTACCAGTGATACCACCATACAGCATCGAGTCCTTTCGATCTGATCCTCCAAGTGAGTAAGATCGTTTGCTTAGACTGTTGCTCTTGTCCTTCATATCTTTCTCGCTCATTGCCGCCAAAGTTAGTTCATGCTCGTACTTCAGGAATGCGGCCAATGAATCTGTTTTGGACAGCGGAACATCCGTTGTTGGCATGTTCGGATCTTTGATATCTAGCTTTAGATTTCTTCTCGTGGCACTAGAATCCCTCATTTTTGGCTTTTCTGCCATTTGCAGTGCGTTGAAGGCCGATTTGATCGGGATTTCATCGTACTCGGAGGACTTGAGGAAATTGGGAGACACTGGACCATCGTCTGTGATGCCCTTCTGGATGTTCGACTTGGCCTTTTCGATGTACATCGGACGTGATACCTTTCGAGGCATTCGCAGCGAAGACGCTCGCCGGAAATTGGAATTTATAATGGGGGAAGTTTTGTTCGCAGGCACAGCCACAGATTTACTCATCGCGGCGGTTGGTGTTAGTGGAGTTGTCGCACGGCTGTTCGATATCTGTTGTCGAGGTGTGGAGGTATTAAAGCTGGAAGATGGTGAAAATAGTTCCTCCAGCTGCCGTTTGGCAGACAGGAATGGGTCGTATTTGTCCGGAGTGAATCCACTGAAAGTAGACCAGAGCAAGAGACAGAGAGAGAGGGAAGAGAAGAAAAAACACAAATGAAAAATCAATTGCTATTTACGTGCAAGTTTCATGATACTGGGTGATTTCGTCCCGATCCCGTGCCGGCTCGAAGCATTCAACCCGCTCCTGGTAGAACCGTCTAGAAAGCCTCTCTTCTGGTGGCTCTCTAGAACCACCACTACCACTAATGCTATCTACATGCTCGGCATCCTCGAATTCGTCCTCGTGCATTTCGAGTTTTGTATTGTACAATTCGTGCGAGCCTGTATCCCTTTCAAACTTCTTCGGTATGCGAGAATGCTTCTTACGAGTTGAACATTCTGTCATCCCTTTACCCATCGAACCACCACCCTCGACGATTGTTCTACGCTCCTCACAATCGTAGAAAGGCGGTTCTAAATCTTCATCTCTTTCCCCACTTTGAGAAGAACCTCTAAGACCACAACGAAACTTCCTCCTCCCTGATTTTTGCTTGACTGTGTTAGTAAATGGAATCTCTAGATCCTCCTCTTCAAACCAATCACCCCCTTCACTGTTTTTGCCGCTATAGCTAGCTTTCTTCGACTTCAAACGTTCCTGCTTCTCATAGTAATAGAAAAACTCCTCATAGGTCTCGAAACTAGGAATGCTTGCAAGGGATGTCTTGCTTTCTTGAGCTTGAGCGACTGGTGTACACTTGAGGGTGCTATTTTTGACTAGGCTTGAAGTATTTGTATGATTGCTTGAGATCAAATTGCAATCGTCACTGCGAAAGGAAATGGGATGTACGATTATGGATTATGTACAAAAGAGCTCCTGAAAATATTGGCGACAGAAATTGATTATAGTGGAATGATACTGCTAGTTATTCCAAGAACATATATACAACGTTTCTATATTCTGATTTGTGTAGAGTTCAGTAGAGTTTAGTCTTTGGACATTTTTTTTTCTGAATTGTTGTTTAGTACTTGATTTCAGGTTGGGTATTTTACGATAGATATTACTAAATAGTAAATGGTGTCTAGGACACGACGGCATCATTGACGTAGGACTCGAACAATTGATCGGGGTTCTGCCAAAACAAACCAAGCGCCAAAAACATTATTTTGAGATATTTCAATTTGAAATTTGGGCTCCCACTAATTGACTGTGTCTGATCAAATCTATCATTTTATCGCTCACGTGTTACAAACAGTACGTCAAACATAAGTCTAAATGAATTAACAAATGGGAAAAAATGGCACAGAAATAGACTTGAGAATCACCAAGTTATTGGCTCTGAAAAATAATTGCAAATCAGAACGACATGCTGAAAATTAAATCAAATTTAAAAAAGGATAGGTTTTTAGTTTCAATCTAGACAACGATTATATAGCGGAAATTTTGTTGGACAGAATAAGGGACTCTGCCGTGCATTTTGTTCATTACTATTTTGAAGGTCATTCCGCACATGTTACGTTGCCCCAAGGATTAGTATAAATTGTTCTGCTCTGTGGTTTCAAATTATATTTTCATCAGTCAACGTCATATGTTAACGCTGAGAGTTAATTAGAAAATATTGCTGCTGTTCCGATTGCTCGCGCCGCTCAGTGAAAACATTCTGAGCAATGGTAAATGCGTTTGTTGAATAGGATAAGGGGCTATGCTGTGGAATATGTTTGCTCTTTCTCTCTGCTGATTGTAATTGTTGTGCGCTTTTTGTTTTCAATTGTTAGCAGCAACTACGATTCGACAACTAAAGCAACTAAAGGTCACGAGTACAATTCTTACTCCCGACATTCTTCCAAAAATGGAAGTACAAGTGACGAACCAGCCAAAATGTGTTGAAAGTCACTATCATAGAAAAATATATATATATATATAATTTGTGGATTATTTCTTTGGACAAAATGTTTTTGGAAGCGTTGAAGATGCAACTTTGCTAAGAGATATTAAATACAACTTGGATATTCAATAAGTTAATTAAATTAAAATAACATAAACATCTGAAAAGTTAGCGTGTAACGGAAAAATGAAATATTTTCAACGCTTATAACTCAACCACTTTTTGATAGATCGCAGAAATGTTTTCTACTTCTATTTGAAATAAAAAAAATTACAAACTAACGTTCAGGATGTTCTATTGGCGTATGTTTGCACCGCTTAGTTCAAACATTCAGTGTGCGTGCACAGCACTTGCGCTTTATAGCGAGGCAATTGTACTGGGCGAGAGTTTTCCTTTCACCAGCGAGCAATGAAAAGCATATTTGAAGACTGAGAAGTAGTTCTACAATTTTAAATTTGGATTGCAATTGCACTGGGTGAGAGTAAAAAATATGTCATTCGTCATTTCTATTTCAGTTTTGCTCTAGCCAGCAATCACTCAATAGCTTTTTTCAAAGCTAAGAGTTAATTTTGATGACCACGAGCATCATCATCGAACAAGTTGCACAACATAACGCGTGGTAAGAATTCAGAACTGTTGTGTTCAAAAAAAGCGTTAATTGAATGTGTTCTTAAAAGGCTACGAAAGAGTTATAATTAAACCATGCAAACCAACGAAACAATCTACTACAAAGTAACGAAGTAATATCCGAAGTGATAAACAGGTGAATTGAATGAAATAATTTCGTAGTCCTAAGGTTACTCGCAGTTGCTCTGTCAACATGACTCAAGAGTCAGTCGAGCGTTTAGTCGCTATCTCCCTTTACGACTTCTTTCCCGTTGAATGAACTTGCATTTTGAAGTGACTCCCCTCAAAATGAATTCGTTTCTCTCTCTCATATATCACGTATGCATATATCGATGCTTGAGTTTAACTTGGGTTGACAAACACTACATATGAGCTAGATTTTTTTGTATCGAACACGAAAATTACTCACACGTATAAAATAACGTGCAGTGTGTGTGTGGGTGCTATTTACTAATGCTGACGCCAGGCCCTTATAGCATACCTGATAAATTTCTAAGTTCGTTGGTTTGAGTTCACGGTGGGTAGACAATATATCGTCCAATTATGGTTTAACTATCATATTTCGAAACGTTTTTGAAATGTTTCTCAAAGCAAAATATTGAGGATGCGAATCAAGCAAAACTAAAATGCAACAAGTAAACCAAACAGTCCTACGTCAACAATGCAGTCGTGTCTTCCTTCCGTCCCTTCCTTCAGTATTCATTTTTCTTTCGATTCCGCCATATCATATTATAATTTCATTATTCTCGAAGTTCAGTTTTGCCAGAATTATATTATCCCTTATTACATTTCAAGTTGGAAATATTCAGCGCAACATGTCATTAGTGCAAAAATTAAATTGGTGCAATATTTACTATCCAAACTATCCATTTCATCCTATTTAATCATTCAACACTAATTCTTATTTGATAAAACTCGGAACGCATCATAAAGACAACAATTGGAACGCCAAACGCAATACTATGTACATCAAAGTGTGTGCTGTAAAGAATTTAAGCACGATTCATAAAAGAAGTATGCAAAAAACACTATTGAACAATTGGAAAGAAAGAAAGTGCGACAAACTTTAGAAAAAAAAACTACCATCTCCAAACCATCGGTATTATACCTCTTATTGCACTTAACGATCTTGGTAGCACCTCGTTTCAGCGGTACTCGCTGATCTCCGCGGCCAATTAATTCCATCTTTTCGATACGTTCGACGGCAACCGCTTGTTCCTTCTCTTTCCTAACCTCCTGAGTTGGTCTGATTAGTAGGTTATTGCTGAATATTTTACCGGTCCGGGTCTTATCGTTGGGGGGATTGGAGTTATTGTTGCTACCGACAGTTAGGGGATTTGTCCTCTGCTCGCGCTTTTCAGCGGCGCCCATAGATTTCACCATGGATGGCTGGAACTGGCTATTGCTACCATTCAAGGACAATTTCTTGGACGATGCCGAGTGATCGGATTTGCTTCAAGTGACAATGTGTTTGGTAGGGTTGGGGGACAGTGAGCGCAAAACACACGGGTTCATTTTGGTGGTTAGTTATGGAAAAAGTTATTGAGAATGGAAGGTTAGACAATGTCCGTAAACAATCGTGTTCACGCTAGAACCAGCAATCTCAAGAGAGAATTCCCAGCTAGCGACACATGCAGATGATGCCAGCGTTACTTACTTATCACTGGAAATGGACGAACTCATAGAGTTAAGATGGCTGCGATGTCTCGGCAGCGGAAGATCCAAATCTGCTAGACTGTTGGTGGAACCACCACAGCTGAGACTACCAGAGTATTTCTCACGGTTCAAGGCACGTTTAGATCTATTAATAAAAAAAGTATATTGAATGGAGAAAGAATCTCGTTGAAACTTCATCCTACCTGATTTGAGGCGCTTTGTATTGAATTCGAGCTTGGAGTCTCTCTTTGGCAGCTGAAATCATCTGGCTGTTCTGGACGTTTTTGCTGAGCAGTGCCTTCTCACGGCACCACTCAACGTGTCGATCGTACGCCTTGAACCCGAAGCATCGCTCACAGTAGGGACATGGTTCGTTTTGCTGCGATAGGTTGCGTTTCAAGGCGGGCCGTGGTGTTGAAGTTGCACCTACGGCAACATTGTTGGTACTGGCTGCAGTCGTACTGGAAAGGGTTTGGGAGCAGGACATTGCACTTCCGTAATCCTTGCGCTCCGGATTGGGTGTTTTATTGATGTTGTGCTTTTGTGTGGGAATCTGGAAGTAAAAAATGTTTTGTGAGTTGATGTCATGAGCTCTCGATGTCAAATGAATGTGAGAGAGATCGAAAAATCGGGCATATAGAATCAGATACAGTAGGCCAACAGATTATTATATGTTTGAAATTATTTTCGTCAAAAAGTACAGATACAGATTTTTTTCCGCGTTTGAAATTTCTTACATTTGGATAAAGCAACATTAAGGTACATGACGACTTTTACGCCGCAGCATCGCTTGGTGCTGCTGATCATAAAAACATATACGATACAATAATTGATCAGTTTCATAAGGATGAAATTCGTTGTGTTAGAGGCGTTTCCAGGGTTCAACTATGGGAATATACAAGATCTGGAGAATGAATTCCGTACCTTGAAGGTAAAATTACAGAAAACTATCACGTGCAGGATTGGTGTACAAAAATTGAATGTCTAAAAAGAATTGACGGTTCGCTCACATTTTCGGCGCTTCGATGCCTTGTTTGTAATGTTCTCACTATGCCGCAATTTTTTTCTGAATATAATCAGGACAAAAATAAGGTTCAGTGACGACACGAAGAACGCTATTTTTGGAACGAAAGATTTGATTAAACATAGTGGCTATGTATTAGCATAATCAAACACACGAATGACTCGCAAATGTAAATGTAGTATTTGTAATAAATAAATAAGTATTTTTTTCATTCTTTTATTCATTCTAAAATAGATTTTTTCTACAACAAATATTTTCGATGGTACAGATTTTTGGAAGAAAAAGTACAGATGAGAAAGATTTTGAACCCCTCTGGTACGGATTAAAATGTGGCAACACAGGTCCTACCTTATTCGCCTTAAAGTTATGGAAAATGTTGATATATACTAAAAAAATATAGTAAAGAGCTAGGCTCCTTTAAACTTGTGTTACTGAGCCTACAACAATAAACTAATTTTATTCAAATTTAGAATCCTCGCAAAAACAGAATTGCTTATGCCAAATCATCCTTCATTGAGGCTCGAAGATCTTACTCACAATTTCCAAAGCAGAGAACAGCTTTTCTACGCTATCTTGAGTTGGTGGCATGGTAGTAATCATTCGTGCAACATCCACGATGAGCAAGCAACACTGCAATCACTTCATGTATTGTTATCTTGCACGATCGATCACATTTTTCAATCTCTGAAAAACAAGCTAGGATTTCACTTTCAAAAAATGTTCAGCAATAGGTTTTCCTTCTTATTCTCTTTTCCGAGGAGACGTCGTTTTGCTTTTTTGTTATTTAGGTAAGCATCGAAGTCTGTGCTCTCTGATGAAGATGAAGACTCAGGATTATCGCTGCAAGAATTGCCGACGACGTCGGAACGTCTCCTCCTTTCCGATGTTTAAGGTAGTCCTTCCTTGACCATCGTTAATTGGCTCTCGTGAAGTAAAATTCGGTGATTTGTACTTTCTCTTCTGGACCGTACAACTCCATCTGCAGTTTGCCATTCTATCTTAATAAGGCGGAAAATCAGACTTCTTCAGTCCAACATAAACTTTCCAGGTGTCAGTTCTTCAAACATTAGTGTTTTAGTTAGGTTAAACGGTTGAGAAGGGAGCTTCTCCAGATCGATCGCTTTGTTCCACTGATTCTCGGTTAGAGAGGTATTCTCATTATCCAGATCGTTGGTGAAATTTCTAAGTTCATTCAGTCGCCGAATCGTGAGATATGTGCTCTTTCAGCGAGTGGTCTGATCTAAAATTGCTTCTTTCCCTGCTCTTCTTTTAAGAATTGCATCCGTTTTCCGGGTTCCACCAGCTATTGTAACTTGCGTCAATTTACCAATCAAGGTAGTATCAAAACGATCATTCAGTCCGTCAAGAATTGTCAACTGGAGTATGTGAACAGCGCAACGACATATGGCAGATCTTGAACATATCGTCAACTTCATCTACTACGGTATCAAATCAATTTCAACGAAGTGGAGGCGATCTGGCGATCACTATAATACAGATATAAAAAAAATGTATATATATATAATTTCAACGAATTCAAATCGGGTCTTAACGGATTTGCGGGAGTCCCCTTTTTTAGTGTTTGCTTCTTCAATTGCAATGCAACTGATGATCTGGCTTTGAAGCTAAATGCCAGGTTTTCTTGCTATTTTCCCGTTTAGAGCCATGAAAGCGGGATGTGACAAAAATACCAACAGGATGCTGTTTTTGTGGACCATATCCACAATGCTCTTCTTGAGCATTTCAGAGGTCATGCTAATCCTTATCTTGTCACTTATAAAGAAAGTAGAGAGCTGTTGTTGAGCACAACACTAGCAAAAGATTCGGACGTGAATAGGAAATCAATAAGAATGAAATATGAAATAAAATTTTGTTTAATGAGCTAAATATTTTGGTTTTATTGGGTCATTTAATTGGAAGTTGGAGTCGGTAAAATTTTTCCGACCCGACCGCGACTCCTAATACAATAGAATTCCTTCCGACTCTGACTCCTTCACCATAGCTCTGAATTATTGGCGCTAAGTTGCATCTAACACAACAAACTCGACGTGGGAGGTATTTCAGGTGTTTTTGAATCAAATCTTTGATGAGTTTACGACGATTATCGTCTGAGACAGTGATCACGAAATTTTATTACTCATCGATCGCAATAAACAGCCTGTAAACGACGATGAATCTCACTAGGATTCACTTTCTTTGCAGCTCAAAAGCAATAACTTCACATCGCAGATGCATCTCGATGAGGATGTGAGAAATTCTTCGAACGAAATTTGTAATCTCTTTGCAAATTTCTTTCAGGAAGTATATACCACATTTTCCGAGGAAAATCGCGATCGGAACTACTTTTCATTTTTACCGGAATATCCAAATGACATATCGGTGAACTATCTTTCACAACAGGAAATATGCCATGCACTAAAAAAATTAGACGGAACAAAAGGACCAGGACCTGACGGAATAGCACCTATATCACCCTTCCCTTACTTCCCTTACATTGCATTTTCAATATGTCACTATAAACTGGAATATTCCCAGAAAAATGGAAACAATCTTTTTTGGTACCTATCTTTAAATCAGGCGCTAAATCTGACGTACGTAATTATCGTGGAATTGCCATTATCTCTTGCATTCCTAAACTATTCGAAGCAATAGTCAACGAAAAAGTCTTCCAACAAGTAAAGAATAGAATTACGTGTATGCAACATGGATTCTTCAAAGGCCGTTCAACTGCAACTAATCTGTTGGCTTTTGTGACTTTTATTTTGAATGCAATGGAAAATGGCAAACACGCAGAAGCTCTTTACACTGACTTCAGTAAAGCATTTGACCGCATCGACATTCCATTACTACTCTTAAAATTGCAGAAAATAGGAATGGAACAAAGATTCTTAAACTGGCTCAATTCTTATCTAACAAACCGTGAACAAATTGTTCATTTTCAAAATTCTCTTTCAAATCCAGTAAAAGTCACTTCGGGAGTCCCACAAGGCTGACATCTTGGTCCTCTTCTTTTCATTCTGTACGTTAATGACATCTCCTTCGTTCTCAAGCGTATCAATGTACTTATGTATGCCGACGACATGAAGCTTTTCGCGGAAATTGGAAATGAAAACGACATCGAAGCATTTCGAAACGAAATACATGTATTCCATACTTGGTGTGATAAAAATCTACTAACAGTGAATGTGAAAAAGTGCAACTCTATAACATTTAGCAGAAAAAAACATGTACCAAATATCGTAATATGTCTTGGAAATCAAAATGTAGAAAAATGTGAAATAGTTAGAGATCTAGGCGTCGTCCTGGACTGTAAACTCACATTCATAGAACACTACAACTCTGTAATAAATAAGGCGAATAGTGTGTTAAGTTTTGTCAAACGCTTCTCACATAACTTCCAGGACCCATACACAATAAAGCTTTTATATATTACATATGTAAGGCCTATTCTGGAATACTGTAACATCGTTTGGAACCCGTATATGGTCGTACATGAACGCATTGAGTCAGTCCAGAAACAGTTTCTTCTATTTGCACCTCGTAAACTCAACTGGACCTCATTTCCACTTCCTTCATATGAAGCACGCTGCATGCTCATAAACATCCAAACACTAAAAGAACGCCGTGAATTTGCAATGCTTTTTTTTGTTAATGACCTAATTTCGCAACGAGTACAGTCAGCTGAATTACTAGAAAAACTAAATTTCTATGTACCTGGGCGTCAACTAAGAACACGAAATTTGTTTCTTACCAAAACATCCAGAACAAATTATGCAAATAACGGCCCTATAAATCGCATGATGCGTATATACAATCAGCGCGAAATAATTGACACAACAATGAATAAAAAACAGCTAAAAAGAAACATGTACCGCAAAAATAATATTTAACCTAAGAAAACATTGTAACATTAGTGTATAAGTGTGTAGTCTACATTTGTTCGACGAAATGAATAAATAAATAAACGAAAATGGCTGTTGACGTGAGGTAACAATAACAGAAATCCTAGATGTACATTATCGTAGAACGTGTATTAAAAAAAGCTGATCATTAAGAGCATTAATCATATGTGAGGATATTTGTAACGTACAATGCTAAACAGAAAGTTATAGGATATAAAAGAAAAATTTCAAAAGGGAGCATGCAAATTTTTTCTGTATTATAGGGACCTTCACAATACTTTTGGCTGATTCGTCACTTAACTTCCATTTTTGGTAGGATGCCGGAAGTGAGAATCGAACTCATGACGCTTAGCGTGAGAGGTATGGATGTTGCCACTACGCCAGAAAGCCTCCAAGGGAGCATGCAATGTGAAATGAATTTTGAGCGTTGATAACTCGACTATTTCTATTTTGAATATTTACATCAATCGATTGGAAATATTTTTATGCACCTAATGGAGAAAATGATATTTTTTTTAGAACTAAAGTATTATCCAAACGAAAATCCGAATGGCACGCGAATGGCGCTTTCTCAACTGGGTTATCAAAACAGAAAGTATTGTAGCGGCAATGGTGCAACATGCCATGTAGTATCAAACGAGAAGTATAAAATAAATTTGCTCTGTGGTTTCGATCTTTTGTATTGATCTAGACAGCGATCAGTCAACAGCATATGTTAAAGCTGTTATTGTACTCAATTAAAGTCAATAATATGTTAAAGCTGAAAATTTATTTCGAAAATATTGCTGCTGTGCCGAAATGCAACAAATGTATGCAACTCGGTCACACGGCCGCCTATTGTTGCAACAAAAAACGTTGCGCAGATTGTGGAGAGAGCCATGATGAGAATCCTTGCCCGAAAGAGCGCAAGTGTCTTCATTGCGGCGGGACTCCTCATGATCTTACTCAATGCCCGGTGTACATATCACGAGGGGAAAAAATCAAGCGTTCCTTAAAAGAACGTTCCAAGCGGACTTATGCAGAAATGCTTAAGAGTACCGTTCCAACGACTCCGGACAATCCCTACTCCATTCTGCAGAACGACGAGCCTGTTGCTGACGCTCCCAATGCAGGAAGTTCCGGTACATCGCAGGGTGCCATCAGGAAAAGAAAAATTACTTCTTTTCCATCACTCCCCAGAAAGAAAACCGAAACTTCCCAAGTTGGAATGAAAACTCGAATCGAACGTGCTGAGAATAGACCGAAGCAAGTACCTCCTGGTTTTAGCGGTTCTTCTACGCACCAGGGGTCCTCAGCACTTCCCGGAGCAGCACCCAACACGTCTGCTCCTTTTTCGCGGTCGAGGCAACAGCCACAATCTGGCTTTCTTGCGCTTTCTGACCTGGTGGACAACATTTTAAATGCTTTAAATATAAACGACCCTCTTAAAAGCATAGTATTATGTTTGCTTCCGATTGTGAGAACATTTTTGAAAGAAAAATGTGGTTTTTTGGCAGCGTTCATTTCCCTCGATGCCTGATTCAGGGCAAGAGGTCAAGGATTTGACCACTGTAATACAGTGGAATTGCAGAAGCATCATTCCTAAACTAGATCAGTTTAAATTTTTAGTTCACAGCTCTAACTGTGATGTATTTTCTCTCTGTGAAACATGGCTTTCTTCAGCCGATGAGCTGAATTTCCACGATTTCAACATTATTCGCCTCGATCGAAATGACTCGTTTGGTGGCGTACTATTGGGGATTAAAAAATGTCACTCCTTCTATAGAGTCACTCTCCCATCGATGACAGGCATTGAAGTTGTTGCTTGCCAGACACAAATCAATGGCAAAGACCTCTGCATTGCTTCGATATATATCCCTCCCAGAACTACGGTAGGCCGACATCAGTTCTTTGATACTATCGAGGCAATGCCGGAGCCGCGGTTAATCTTAGGTGATTTCAACTCCCATGGAACAGCATGGGGATCACTCTACGATGACAACCGTGCCACTTTGATTTATGATCTGTGCGACAACTTTAAATTGACAGTTTTGAATACTGGGGAAGCAACCAGAATAGCCAACCCTCCTGCACGGGCAAGCATGCTAGACATATCTCTATGCTCTTCTTCGTTATCCCTGGATTGCATGTGGAAGGTAATCCAAGATCCCCACGGTAGTGATCACCTACCAATAATTTTATCGATCGCTAATGAATCAAGCTTTCGTGAGTCAGTCAATATTTCGTATGACCTCACGAAGAATATTGACTGGAGAACATTTGCGTAAATAATATCTGAAGCAATTGTTTCAATGCATGAACTTCCTCCACTCGAAGAGTATAACTTTATATCGAGTTTGATTTACGAAAGCGCTCTTCAAGCTCAAAAGAAACGTGTACCGGCTACCACTTTCCGACGTCGTCCTCCATCACTTTGGTGGGACAAGGAATGTTCAAAGGTCTACCTTGAAAAATCATCTGCTTTCAAAAAATTGAGGAAAACTGGATTAGTGGAATGGTTTCTAAAGTACCAAGCTCTAGAAGCCAAACTAAAAGGTTTGATTAAAGCAAAAAAGCGTGGATATTGGCGGAAGTTCGTCAATGGTTTGTCAAGGGAGACCGCTATGAGCACTCTTTGGAATACGGCTAGGAAAATGCGTGGCTGGAACCATACAAACAAAAGTGAGGAATACTCTGACCGTTGGATTTTTAACTTTGCAAGGAAGGTTTGCCCCGACACCGCTCCTGCACAATACGTCGTACGCGACATTCCACTTCAAAGCGATTATGAGAATTTTTCGATGGTGGAATTCTCAATTGCCCTTCTCTCATGTAACAATTCAGCTCCGGGGTCGGACAAGATTAAATTCAACTTGTTGAAGAATCTTCCCGACTTGGCAAAACAGCGTTTTCTGAACTTGTTCAACAAGTTTCTGGAGCTGAATTATTGTCCCGCATGACTGGAGACAAGTGAGAGTGATAGCCATACGGAAACCCAACAAGCCGACTTGCGATCACAACTCGTATAGGCCGATTGCAATGTTATCCTGTATTCGTAAATTGTTAGAGAAAATGATTCTACTTCGTTTGGACAAGTGGGTCGAAACGAACAATTTGCTGTCAAATACGCAGTTTGACTTCCGCCGAGGTAAAGGGACGAATGATTGTCTCGCGCTGCTATCTTCTGAAATCCAAATCGCATTTGCTCGCAAAGAAAAAATGACTTCCGTTTTTCTCGATATCAAAGGGGCATTTGATTCAGTTTCCATGGAAATTCTCTCAGAGAAGCTTTATAATCGTGGACTTTCACAAATTCTCAATAATTTCCTGTACAATTTACTGTCAGAAAAGCACATGATTTTCTCTCATGGCAGCTCGAAATCTTCTCGTTACAGTTTTATGGGCCTACCACAAGGCTCCTGCCTAAGTCCCCTCTTGTACAGTTTTTACGTCAATGATATGGATGATTGTCTAACTAGAGACTGCACGCTGAGGCAACTTGCAGACGATGGAGTTATTTCCATCACGGGTACTAATCCCGTCGTTCTGCAAAAGTCGTTGCAAGATACCCTGAACAATCTGTTCACGTGGGCCCTCAAGCTGGGTATCGAATTCTCTACGGAGAAAACTGAAATGGTCGTTTTTTCTAGGAAGCACGAACCCGCCCAATTCCAGCTTCACCTATCCGGCAAAACGATCCAACACTCTATGTTTTTCAAATACCTGGGTGTATATTTTGATTCTAAGTGTACCTGGGGGAGACACATTGCGTATTTGAAACAGAAATGCCAGCAAAGAATCAAATTTCTCCAAACAATTATCGGAACATGGTGGGGTGCCCATCCAGGAGACCTCATTCAGTTGTACAAAACAACGATATTATCAGTGTTAGAATATGGCAGTTTTTGCTTCCGATCAGCTGCCAGGATTCATATTCTCAAGCTGGAGAGAATACAATATCGTTGCTTGCGTATAGCCATGGGGTGTTTGCATTCGACACATACGATGAGTCTCGAAGTTTTGGCAGGAGTACCCCCGCTTACTATTCGGTTCACAGAATTATCCTACAGATTTCTCATCCGTTGCAAGATCATGAATCCATTGGTGATTGATAACTTCGAAAATCTACTCCAACTGACTCTTCAGTCAAGTTTTATGTCTTTATACCATGAGTACCTTACCCACGACGTGCACCCTTCACCAGGCATCTCCAACCAAGTTTGCTTCCCATACTTCTGCAATTCCTCTGTCATTTTTGATCTGTCCATGCGACAAAAAATCCATGGAATCCCAGATCACCTACGCTCCGATTCTATTCCGTCGATATTTTCGGCAGAATATGGGAAAGTTAGATCTGATAAAATGTTCTTTACTGACGGTTCATTCATAAACGGGTCCACTGGCTTCGGAATCTTCAATGAAAATTCCAGTGCCTCTTTCAAACTCAAAGATCCTTGTTCCGTGTATGTCGCTGAACTGGGTGCGATAAATTACGCATTAGGGATCATTGAAATATTGCCCATCGACCACTATTTTATTTTTTCAGACAGTCTCAGCTCAATAGAGGCAATCCGCTCAATGAAAGTTGATAAATGCTCATCTTATTTCCTAACAAGAATAAGACAACTATTGAGTGTTTTGGTCGAAAAATTATTCAAGATTACCTTAGCATGGGTTCCCTCTCATTGCTCGATTCCGGGGAATGAGAAAGCGGACTCGCCAGTTAAGGTGGGCGCTTTAGAAGGCACACTTTTTGAAAGGCAAATTGCTTATAATGAATTTTTCCACATTCCTCGTCAGTATACGCTCGTAAGTTGGCAGCGCATGTGGAGTGAAGATGAGTTCGGTCGTTGGTTACACACGATTATCCCTAAGGTCTCGACGAGTGCATGGTTCAAGAGATTGAATGTAGGTCGTGATTTCATTCGCGTGATATCTCGGCTTATGTCCAATCACTACAACCTAAACGCGCATCTCTATCGCATTGGGCTCGCAGCAAACAATCTTTGTGATTGTGGCGATGGCTACCACGACATCGAGCATGTTGTCTGGTCGTGTATCCGGTACCATGCTGCTCGCTCTCAGCTCTCTAGAGCACTGAGAGCACAAGGCAGACAATCGGATATCCCCGTCCGGGATATCTTAGGTAGCCGTGATCCTGATCTTCTGCTTCATCTATACCTGTTCCTCAGAAACGCCGTTGTCAACGTTTAATGATGTTTCCTTCGTTGTGTCCCCGTTTCATCGCGGCAATACATACACACACTCTTTACAGATACACGGGCCAAAGGTTGTGCAGTCCACTGATCATTCAACAAGAGCCAAAGGTTGTACCGCTTATGACAACTCTACACGAGCTGATGATTGCGGCGGCTAGTGACCATTCTATCCTGGATTCCTCGAGTCGAGAAGACGCACCACGCTAGATATGGGGTACATACTAGGGGGGCGCTGCTGATTAATGGTCAGCTGCATTCCAATAGGAGGTATCCCGCATCGTACAGAGCATCGAAGACTGCAACATACCAATTATGAGAACACTTGTAATACTAACCTCGAGCCAACCGCGAGTAATCGGTTACATATTACTAACATAGTTGTAAGCAAACATTGTCGAAATATTGAACTCCCGGCCCCGTTAGGCTGACGCCATATGAGCCTTAATAAAAATATATATTTTGGATAAAAAAAAAAATCTAATCTCTCAATGGGATGTAGTATCATTATAAATAAAAAAAATATAATCGAGTTCGACCTGTATGTGATTGTTGTTTCATTCCGCTGATTTGCGAGTAGGTTCTGCACACATGTTGCATCGAGTGAGAGATATAAATGTTGTTTTAAGAATTTTTTTCAATAGTTTTGCTCTAGACAGCGTTCAGCCAACACTGTATATTCAGGATGAGACTTAATACGAAAGTGATCAAATATTATTTTGAGAGATGCCGAGAAAGTTACACAAAATCATGATTCAGAGCCACCAAAAAATACTATTTGGTGTGCAACCTTAATGGTTCGATACTACAAGATGGTTCAAGATGCTAGAAAAATAGTCGACAGCTGATTTTTGCAGAATCGGAGAGTGTCTTCATCTTTCAACCAAATATTGTTTACGAATATTTGAGTTTTGCAAAACAAGTTCAATTTATACTGCAAGTTTCGCTGCAAATAAGCACCATTTGTGGAAAATTTTTATTTGTTGTTTCCATGGAAAGAAAAGTGCAACTGAACCGCATCGAATACTTGTGGAAATTTGTGGTGACTCTGCGGCATCGGATGCATTTTGTAGGGAATGGTTTGGTCGTTTTAGAACTGATGAAAAGCGTCCGAGTCAACCGAAAAAGTTTGAAGACGAAACATGAGAGACATTACTCGAGACATTAGGCCGTATGAATAAAAACAAAATTCACCTTTACTTTACTTCATTCGAGCAGTCGAGCAGTGAGATTAAGTTTTTACTACGTTTGGTATGCATAAAAGAAACAACAAAGTATTTACTTTTCGAAAATGGATGTTTAGCTGATTTCGTATGAATAAAACAGCATTCATCAAGTGTTTACTTCGTAATTCTGAAAACACTCTCATTCGTTTTGATGACATATCCGATTTATGTGTAATGCTGCTATCTTGCGCTTGAAGTTAAACAAGTTAACGATCCGCATTGATGGCATTGAACTTCGTTTACTAGTTTAGGGGAGCGTAAAAAAATTGATTGATTATCAGGCGGAATGAACACGTTTTTAAAATTTAAATTAGGAATGGAAAATAACCTTTCCGTACCAATTTGGCATTCTGTTTAAATGAAAAACACTTTTGTTTGCAGATGGTGAAAAAATCTTGTACGAAAATTGTTTTTGAAAACAACTTTATATTATAATAAAAAGTTTCAGTAATAATGTTGGAAATGTATAGACAAAGGGTTAAATAAAAGTCGGAAAAAAGTGTTTTAAGTAATTAAATAACATGATGTGAACATTTTCAATTTTTTTCAAATTTTAACATTTGAAAACTGGCTTTGTGTCTTCTAATATGATAGGTATTACACTAACGAGATAGGGACCCAAACTATGGTCCCTAATAGAAAGTCGCCACCAGACGTCGATACTATTCCTTTTTCATCGCGAATTCACGCTTTGTCCTAAAGAAAACGTTTTGAAACGAAACCTAAACAATCAGTTGACAAATGTTCGACAAAGTAAAAACTATGTTCGAATTCGAAAATGAAATTAGTAAAGTAAACTTTTATTCATACGGATTCAAGTAAATACTAGGAAAGTTTACTTTACTTAGAAACGGACAGAATAAGTAAATACTTTTTTTTATTCATACGACCTATTGTGTCAAACGCAAACAGAGCTTGCAAAACCACTGCACAATGGTCCAGGAGATGCATTTAAGTGGAAATTCGCATATAGAGCTTGACAGTTATTCTCTAGACAAAAACTGTCTTAGACAAAGTTGTTACTCATGATAGAGCGCTCGTTTTCATGTTATCAAAATTAGGGTGACCAAAATTGTCGATGAAATAAAAAAATATAACTTTCTTATCTTTATAGATAGAGGAAAACATAGTTCGACGATGTTGTAGTGCGAATTATTTGAGATATCTTTGTAGAACAAAGTTTTTCTCTATCTCTTGAAATAACCGATATAGTGCCTTTTTTCTATGTTACGTTAGGGCCACCAAGAAAAAAACTGTTTTTTGCTCTAATTTTTATATTTCAAATTTCACATGCAAACTGTCTTAGAAAGACTTTTAGAGTTTACTAATAAATTTTTTTTTTATTCAAAACTTGACAATATCTCAACTTTACTCAAAGATATTGATATTTCTTTCCAAAAAACACGCTCTTTTCATTTGTTTGTCATTCTTTCTGGGGCAAACATAAAATATGTTTGTTGATGTAATTTGAAAGAACAGATTTCACTCTATATAATATGTGATTTTCAAAACTATATTATTTTTTGTGTTTGAGTAAATTAAAATTGAAATCATGAGTTTTTGGGTGAAAACCCATCAATAACTTTGAGCAGGATTAAGATATTGACATGTTTTGCATCGCAAAATGTTGGTATTGATAAGCTCTAAAAGTAGTACGAAGACCATTTTGATGTAAATTTTAAATATAAATGTTACAGTAAAAAAACCCGTTTTTTCATAGTTACCCTAATGCAACTCAGATAGAAGGCGCTAAAACAACTTTGTGGGAGATATTTATTGTTTAGAGAGCGCTCATTTCTATGTTATCCAAAAATGGGGCGACCAGAATTGTCGATGAAATGAAAAATCTAACTTTCTTATCTTTATAGATAGAGATAAACATAGTTCAACAATGTTGTAGCCCCAGTTATTTTAAACAACTTTGTAGTGCAAAGCTTTTTTCTATATTTTAAAATAATCGATTTAACGCTTTTTTTTAAAGTTGCATTAGGGTGACCATGAAAAAACGTGTTTTTTCTGCTTTAACTTTTATATTTCAAATTCTACATCAAAACTGTCTTCGTACGACTTTTAGAGCTTATCAATACCAACATTTTTCGATGCAGAACTTGTCAATATCTTAATCCTGCTCAAAGTTATTGATGGGGTTTCATCTAAAATCTCATGATTTCAATTTTAATTTACTCAAACACAAAAAATAACATAGTTTTGAAAATCACATATTATATAGAGTGAAATCTGTTCTTTCAAATTCCATCAACAAACATATTTTATGTTTGCCCCAGAAAGAATGACAAACAAATGAAAAGAGCATGTTTCTTGGGAAGAAACATCAATAACTTTGAGTAGAGTTGAGATATTGACATGTTCTGCATCGAAAAATGTTTGTATTAGTAAGCTCTAAAAGTCTTTCGAAGACAGTTTGCATATAAAATTTGAAAAATATATTCGTGCATGGTATCACAGACGGTCTTATACCCATGATGAATATTTCTAGCCTTCTTGGGACATTACGCTATTTTTTGTCCGGTTGTTTCTGTTCCTCTGTATCCTTTCCGATTTTATGCGGGACTAATTGCTGTGACAATTATATTATACACAAACTCACCTTGTAGCATGGTACCACATATTCCAACATTGTAGATCCCCTCGTTTCTTATATTTGAAATCCACATTCAACACAACTCACTTGTGTGAGTCTGAGTTCTTCTGTTCAGAAGTGTGTGTCTTGGATGGACGGCAATGCGAGTGCCACTCTTTTTTTTACATTTGGGCGGCTAACCATTTTGAGTGCCAGATGTGACTCGGCGGCTCAATTAAGCCAGGACGCTAATTGAAACCCGAAATCATCAAATACACCTTGTTCATTTTCGTTATTAACACTTTTCCGCAAATCTCTTGGTGGGTTTTTTTTGCTTAAAATTAATTTTGAGTGTACATTAGAGTGCCAATGGATGCATGGGAAAAAAGTGAGCTTCAAATTCTTAAACGCAACTTCCCCAAAAATGTTGATTCCCTATGCAAAATATCAGCTCTATCGGACTTTATTTATAGTGTCGCACAGCTGTTAAAGTTTGAGTTGGGTTCCGCTTAAAGGTTCTAGCCACTTTTTTCGTTGTGGCTGCAGCTTCCGGCTTCCGATTTCCCCCCCGATTCAGGCGATTTCCTTCTCGCTCTCTTTGACCACGTTCGCTACAGTTGATTCGGGCACATTTAACAATTTTAATAACTTTTCACGTGCGAGAAGTTTGGATTTTCCCATTGCGTGAGCAAAATCTTCAAACGAGCAACTCTTGTTTGGAAATAAAGAGCAAACGTCAAAAAAAAAAAGAATCATTTTACACTTACACACCTACGAAATAGACGGTGTTCAGTTTTTAATTCAAGCTAAAAATAAATACGTCCAATTTAAATTCACCAAATTTTGATCGTTCCACGCGATATTTACTGAAGCTTATTTTGTGTTTTCATTGAACTAAATCAAATATGGGCGTCTGAAGCTTTGTTACACAACTAATCGATTGTTATTAACCTTTTCTCAGACACCATTCACCTACAATCAACATTTACGATCTAAGAAATATTCTTCGTTTAAAAATTGGTCTTGGACCGAAATGGTCAATTGACCTGTGGAATTTTGTGGAATATTGAAATGTTAAAACTTCTCTTATAAAAAATGCTGAAGAGATGATGAAAGTGGAATTCAAAAAATGAAATGATTGCGACAGCACCAAGTTCTATCGAGACATGTTTGTTTGCCTTTCGGAAGTACAGTAGAACCCCAATTATCCACGAAATAGTCGGACTAGGCCACCGCGTATAACGAAAATCGGGGATAGTGCGATACAAGACTAAAAATGAGGTACAAACACGAAAAATATATATTTTAGCATGAAAACTATATTCCATTAATACAGAAATTATTGAACTATCAATCTGTAAGATCGTGTACATCAGTGATCAGATAATGTGAAAGCCATGACCAAAACAAAAAAGCAAGACTCTACCACTCACTGACAAATTTCGGGAAAGTTTATAGATTTACTAGGGAACTCACTTTCGCGGATAATCCGCACCGCGGATCAAGCGCTCGCGGATAATTGAGGTTCTACTGTAGTTGATTTTTGGGAGTTATAAGTTGTCTGTCGCTTCTTTGGCACCATTCAACATCGGAACGTCAGTGTCCAATCGCATATTTGCCGTCATATCATAGTCTAAGAGCATACTTTGAATTAGTCCAGCACGATCGCAATTTGCATTGAAGGATGGCAAACCAACTTCTGAACTTCGTAAGTCGTGCATTAGGTTGCAACAGCAGTGGAAGTTTTACAGTTTTCCAAATGTCAACGTTGAATGTTTGATTTTTTTTCTCAGTCCGAGCAAGCCCTTCGAGAAAAGCGTCTCCCCGTGTTCTACATTCGCTACTCGCGAGCTATATGAGTGTCCAAAACCAGCAAAGGGCACAAACAAGTTCTATATCCAAATCAGGAACATTTAAAACAAGCTTACCGTTTTGGGCGGCGAAGTTCTAGTCTGCGGATGGTTTTGAGGCAGTCCAAAATTCTTCGGCAGGTACGACGCCAGTTCGGTTCCTTCGCGGCGTTGACGGGACGAATCGAACGGTTTGCGCTTTTTGGTTTGCATCTTCTCACAGATGCCGATGTGTTTGACTAGCGAGGTTGGCACAAAGTTGCGTGCACAAATCGGACATCGCTGCAGTTCGAGATTTTCGGGAGGATCAGGTATTTCCAGGAATGGATCGACCACCGGTCTGTACTCCTCGTTGTACTCCGGATCGTTCTCCTTCTCTTGGTCGGCGTAGTTTTGCTTTTCGTTTAGGTTATTATCTGCGAAAAAGGGAAAGAATGAAAGAATATCAATTAGATTTTCTCATATTGAAATAAAATATAACGTTCGAATTTTGTAGAAGAGCATTGGTTCATTATTACTCCCTCCATCGGTCCATTTTCCTGAAGAGCATAAAGTTATTGTTATTGAATGACATTATAGTTCGTATGCTTGCTTGTTTTATCCGCTGCAATTACCTCATGAAGTTCATGTTTTCTCACACTTTAGGACACGATGGCTGTAGTTGAAGGGTTCCGCGTCTGACTATCTATCACTGAGTTCATCGGAAAGCATAAAGATACTTAAAATAAAGGAAGTCATAAAACTCAAACAACAAAATAGCTGAACAGCGAACTATGATGCATTATGCTACGAGCAATAAACCATTGGCGTTTGGTTCGTGAAGCTAAATTATCGATATTTATGTCTGACCGTTTGATAAGCATACGAAACTCTAGTCAATTTTTGTATAACACGAACGAGACGTGTTCGTCGGTAAATCGCTTAGCAATTTTGACGGTGAGAACCAAGCCTAGGGTACTTGCTGGCTGGCTGGTCGGTAGTAAAGAGAGAGTTGCGCAACTAAATTATTCAATGCAGATAAGAAGCCAACTTCGTGAAACAAGCGATGCGGAGAATCTGCACACGAGAAGTTCGATTGCGCTTCGAGGGTAGTCTATAATTTCAAGGAAAGGAAAAAAACATCAATAAGATGATATATGTGCGATAAGCAAAGCCTCGAGGGTGATTCCTTTTTTTTAAATTTCGCACGACTTTTTTTCGGCGCGCTGACTACGCCTTCTGAAGGGAACAGATTGATTGAGACTTTATTTAAGAATGTTGTTGCTCGCCGAGTATTAAAATTATTCAACAGCTGCTAAGCCTTAATAAGAAAGATTTCAGCACATTCACTGGTCTTGTAACAGGACACTGTCCGAGTAAATACAATCTTAAAAACATAGGCTTAGCACAAGATGATATTTGTCGCTTTGTAATGCCGAAAGCGAAACCTCGAAACATTTGCTCTGTAACTGCGGAGCTCTAACAAGACGCAGACTTCAACAGCTATTCTGGAGCCCAAGGAAATTTGGTCTGCGTCGTCGATCAGGATTATAAATTTTATCAAACAGATTATTCCTGATTGGCATCTATCCCGCTACAGTTGTCAGTCTACTCTTTCATCAATAAGTATGAATAAGCATGAAGTGTAGTATAAAATAGTATAAAAAAGGGGAATACCACTAAAGTTTAAAATAATGGACGCAGTGGTTTACACCCGACAGGGGAAGAAAAGTTGTTGCTTATTTTGCATTATAATTTCACAATTATCGTAAAAAATTGCCACCATGGATCAATGAAGATCCTTATTAATGGGAGCATAACCTAAAATGAACGTAGGACTACGTCTTTCTGGAAGGATGCAAGTTTCAACACTAATAACTTAATTGTTGTGAGCATGTTTTATTTTATTGTATAATTGAGTTTAACTTTTAAATTTATTGGTGTAATAATCAAAATTAAGTTAAAGCTAAATCATTACAAGTCAGAAGAACCTTCTTTAACAGAAAATGGTCTGAATAGAATCTGTAGCAAAAAATCACAATATGAGTGATGCCAACATTTTCTGTTTTGAAGAGAACGTCACTGATGGTGGATATGCCATTCTACATAGTGTTAAGTCTTTCATTTCTTTTCTGGGGGTAACTCTCGAAATTGAATACGACTCGGACATGGCTACTTTATTCGTTCTGTTTTTTTTGTGGCAGTTTCATCAATTGTGCATTTTGTGTACATTTGTTGTGATGTGAAAAAACCGAAGAATGCCGAGTTTCACGTGTTCATGTTGGAATAGTTACAGGTTTCGAATGTATCTTGAGCGATGGAACCACGCAAACTATTATTCGGAAGCGAATTGAATGAAATAATTTGGAAGTCTTACATCAACAATGGGAAAAAAGAGAGAAAGTCTCAACAAAGATGGGTCATATTCATCAACATTTCTTTGGAGTCGTTAATAGTCGATCCCGCGTGAGTCGAAAATTTCTGTAGTATTTAAATATTTTCAGTTTCTATCCCCCTTAGCCTACGATATCATTTTCAAAGAGCCTGCTTGAGTAAGGAAGGAAAAAATGCCCCAAACTAAATCACCAGCTCTATAGAAAATATTGTATAAGGTACCAAATAAGAAATTTTCCCAATTTTTTGAAACCGTGTGTGGTGCACTATAGGGTCTATGGCGAAAAACGTACTTTTCATTCTTTTGCACGACACTCTCGATAACTTCGAGATAAAAATATGAATAAAATATTGGTAATATCCACTCAAATTTATTCTATTTTTTTCAATACCCACTATATTTTTGCATTTTCATTAAAATGAAAGCGATATTCAACCAGACAATTGGCTGACATTCAGCTGATTAAGCGGTACACTATGAATTTCATAAAAAGTATGCGATTTTCGCGATTTTTTTCAACGAGAAAATAAATTATTATGATGAATCTGATATCACAGTTTTATTACCTATATATTACTTAACAAACAAAAAGTAAATTGGTGTCAATTAGACTGTCCTCTGAATAGCCGTAATCGGTTTGTAGAACCCTTGCAGCCTAAACCTTGTAAACTGGTGGGAGTTCTACAAGTTTTTGTAGTGGACCGATTCAACCGATGATTTTTTTACGTATTCTTGGATATATTTCCTGTCATCGTACGTAGGAAAAAAAATGTATTTTCCAAAATATCAGAAACATCTTACGTATGATGACAGGAAATTTAGTGGAGAATCCGGGAAAAACTATTTCATCAAGATTGGATGGACCGTTCCGGTGGTAGAACTCTGGTAGAAATTTGGTACCAGTTTGCAAAACATGCTTTCGAGAAAAATTGGTTTTAAATTTTGGATCCGTGTTCCTTACGCCAAGACTTAGTTCTACTAATTGGCTTGTAACCTCGGAATGTAGCATCGGACAAACCTGGGACACAAACTACAGTAAAGTAGACATCTTAGAAAACTTTTTAAGTCAGAAATATATTTTTAATTTTTCTCAAATTTCCATAGTGTACTACACTCTGTCCAACATCTATTAGACCACCCTGATTCTATTTCGCTGCAACACAAACAGTTAGAATTTCAACAAGATTCATTCATACATTGTTGTATGCTTGCTCATGACAACTCTACACGAGCTGATGATTGCGCCGGCTAGTGAACATTCCATCCTGGATTCCTCGAGTCGAGAAAGACGCACCACGCTAGATATGGGGTGCAATCTCCCTGATACTAACATACAAATGAAACACAAATTCCTACATTACTCGGAAATTGATCAAGCAAAAGAAACCAAAATTGGCATGTGAAGGTTTTAGGGTGCACTAAATGTTTCTATGGTGGTTAGACACTCCTTCGCCCTATTTAAGGGGGGGCTGCCATACAAACGAAACACAAATTTCTGTATAACTCGGAAACTAATCAAGTAAGTGGAGCCAAATTTGGCATGTGAAGGTTTTAGGGGACACGAAACGTTTCTATGGTGAATATACACTCCTTCCTTCTCTCTAAAGAGGGGGGGTGTCTGCCATATCAATGAATAATGACGAGTTTTTGTATAAGTACTAGGAATTTTATGGTAAAAGGCAATTTTAAAGGGTAGATTATAAGATCAATCAATGAACAGTTCTGCAATTGGACCCATGAACGTGCGCTTAATAAAAAAACGTGAATGTGATAACGAAAAAATAAATTTTGAGTAGGACGAAGTTTGCCGGGTCAGTTCTAGAATATAAATTGAATCATTGTTTGTTTACAATGACACAAAGCAGCAAGATCATCACCTGGTATTATAGAAGTTGGACGGAGTGTACACCCTTAAAACGATAGAACATATCCGATTCGTAAACTGGTCAATCAATTTGTGAACTGCCCGTATTACCGATTTACTAATGATCTTAAAATTATCATTCCTATTCCAAGTAAGATTTCCAATCAGCGGCCCATAAATTAATTATTCTTTTGAACTCACTGCACAAGTTGTGCGTGTGTCGAGTGAAATTCACTTTCAATTGGGACTGATGATTTCATTCCTTACGTTCCTAACAACTCGTGGTTTCTTTCATGCTGCTTCAAAATTGTCATAACACAGCAGCATCCATCCAGGGCATAAAAACACGCTCATCGATGCAGAGCAATGTGCGAGTAAACTGCGCTGTTGGTGAGAGAAGTCATATGATCTTGCCTTCCAGCGGTTGTTACCGATCGGTGCTAAATCGCAGCCCACAATTGTGGTATCATCTATATAAATAGCACATTTTAGCACTTTGGATGGTGACGGAGTTGTATCTTAATATGATATGTGAGCAAACGAAAAACGATGCGAAGCACGTTGACAATCACGAATGGAACCCCTGAGAAGTACAATCAATTTCATTTTCATTCTATTGGGTAGATTTTGAAATCATAAGTAGTCTATTTGTTTGACGAAGACGATCTGAATAACATAATAAGGGTAATTGAATCAGGATCTTGAGCGGTTGAATGATAATCGTGTTAATGACAGTTTCATTTAAAATGGATTCTCGAATCAACTAAACGTTTCATTGCAACTGCTCGATGGTCGTTGATGGAACGATAAAACTCTACATTTCCCACCGTAGCGATAAGGTGTGACTTTGAATTAGTATTGCACGCGGAGGAGACGATTCGCAAATTGACGAATCAAGAGATGTTGCGTGTGAC